>NW_028261382.1:171244291-171544291 GCF_051295495.1 Thamnophis sirtalis
ATATTACTTGGCACTGTTAGCACACTTAACACATTTCTCTCTCTCTCCCTCTCTCTATCCCTCTCTCCCTCCTTTCTCCCGTGCCTTGGGAGAAAGGCCCTGCACTGCACACCTTTTGCTGGCTGCAACGTGCGGTTGTGTTTGGAAGAAATCTGTTTAGCCTGTCAGTAGAACTACCCTTGTTTTCTTGTTTGTGGAAAGAGCAATAGTCTATTAGAATCGCACTCAGCATGATGGCACGAGGCAGATGCAAAACACAGACCCCACTGAGATATTAGCTGAAATGCTAGGCAGGCCTCTTCGGTGCTACTTGCCCAGATTTCCATTTAAAATCACGCCAGCCCAAGCCGTCATCAACAGAGGACTTTGTAGCGAGGTGGCGGGAAACAACTTCCACGCGATTTTATTTTTGCAGCGTACAGGCTGTGCTCCCAATAGAACTTGCAGTACAGGAAGTGTGCATCTGTTCCATCCGCAGAATATCGAGAAGCAGGAACATTTTAATAGTATAGGCTAGCTGTGAATACGGCAGCCAAGGAAAAAAAAATAAAAAGCAGCAAATTTCAGCTCGCGAGCACAATCCAGTGCCCTGTGAAGTGTATTTAAAAGTCCCATCCCAACTGCTGCTCTTGTTCTGCTTATTTTTTTATATTGCACGCTGCCTTATGGCAGTTGCTACGCTGCTACTATTCCATTTATTATTGCCTGTAATTACCACTAGTTGCTAGTGATGGATTCGATCCGAAAATAAAAGAGAACCGAGCAAAGCACAAAGGGAATGAAGTGAACGTGGGATCTGAAATCCACCTATTTATAGCAATAGCAATAGCAGTTAGTGTAACGTAACCATCCTCTGCTACCAAATGTGATGTTCCCGTGGGTCGTCCATGAGGCCAATGTGGAGAAAAGACAGGACACAATCTTTCTCGGGATGGAGCGACCCTGATTGGGGGTCTGGTAGCCCCTTTTATTGAGATAGGACAAAGGCAGGAGGAGCAATAGCATGTGCTTAAAAACAGCCTGTAAAAGTACAATTTCTAATCTACTGCTCAGGGAAGTTCTGTCTATATATGGTCAAATCCTGGACGTCAATGGTAGGACACATCTCAGAATGTTATGTTATGCACTATCAGGATGTTATGGCGTTTTAGGAGTTTGTTTTCTCCTGTGTGGTTCAGCGTGGCTCTGCATGCCCTGGTATGAACTGGGCCATGGGTGACCGCTACGCCTACACAAGGAATTATATCACAACAAGTTAGACTTATATACCGCTTCATAGGGCTTTCAGCCCTCTCTAAGCGGTTTACAGAGTCAGCATATCGCCCCCAACAACAATCCGGGTCCTCATTTTACCCACCTCGGAAGGATGGAAGGCTGAGTCAACCCTGAGCCGGTGAGATTTGAACCGCCGAGCTGCAGAACTAGCAGTCAGCTGAAGTGGCTGCAGTACTGCACCCTAACCACTGCGCCACCTCGGCTCTTTTTGCAATGCAATGACCATTCCAGGGTTGGGTTAGGGCAGGCACTACTGCCAGTTTGCTCATGTGTGCATTGCGTGCACGCTTGATGCATGCGCGAGCGATTGTGGGTGCACCAAGGTACACCCACGTTACACCTATCCTCCGCGAGCTGCACTGGCTACCTATTAGTCTCCGAATCCGCTTCAAGGTGCTGGTCGCTACCTATAAAGCCCTACATGGCATCGGACCTGGGTACCTGAGAGACTGCCTCCTGCCGATTACCTCTCTCAGACCAATTAGATCGCACAGGTTAGGTCTCCTCCGGATTCCATCTGCCAGCCAATGTCAGCTGGCGACTCCCCGGGGGAGGGCCTTCTCTGTTGCAGCTCCGGCCCTCTGGAACAAGCTCCCTGTTGAGATCCGGACCCTTACTACCTTCCCGGCCTTCCGCAAAGCCACCAAGTCCTGGCTGTTCCAGCAGGCTGGGGGGAGCTGAGAAGCATCTACCTCCACGGAAATTGTGAATGTTGGTTTTGTTTTTAATATGTTGTCTTTGTCTCGTTTCCCCCCTTTCCCTTGTCTTTTGTGAGCTGCCCGGAGTCCTCCGGGAGTGGGCGGCATACAAGACAAATATATAAATAAATAAATAAATGCTCAATGCAATTAAATTTGTTCTGTGCATGTGCAGAACTGAAAAACAAGATGGCGGTGCCTATGGAGCCACCCGGTGAACCGATTTGGGGGCGTGGCAGGCCTTGGTCACAGCCGGTTCCAGCGACCCAGGCCGCCAAATCACTACCGGTTCAGCCAAACCGGTCCAAACCAGTAGGAACCCATCACAGGGCTGTTCCTTTCGTTGAGTACGTTTATCTACAGATGCAGATGTGAGGCCAAATTGGCTAAACATATTTAAATATAGATATGACACCCTTACCGGAAGTATCCTAGGAAATATTGAAAAGGCAGAATATTTCTCTGAATGTGAAAAGAAAGAAACATGTTTTGAAAGACAGAATAGCTGCCTGCAGCTTCCTGCCCATCCCCACTTTGCCAATGGGCCATTAAGAAGGCTAAGCTAGTCCACTTTACATAATGAAGAGTTCTCCCCTTCAGCTCCAGGGATTAAAGCATGATAATATTGGCCCCAACTGACCACATGGCATCTGAGAACTCAACCAAACCTGGATTCAAAACACAGCCTAGAGAGTTGCCTCTGCATGGCCCCATGGGAGTCTGACAACCAATCAGAATACATGTCTTACACTGGAACAGGAAACAGAGAGGTGGGACTGAACAGGTTATAAAAAGCCTAGCAAGCCCCTCCCTCAGCCCTTCTCTTCTTCTCCACCAACATTGAAGCATGTGATCACCTTTTCTGTTCAGGGCTCAAGCCATGTGGCCCTGTCCAACAATAAACCATCTTTCCAAGCAGCCTCCATGTCTCCAGTGTCTTTTTCCCCACTTGGAGCCGAACCCAGAAGGACATTTCTTTCATCATACCCATAGACTTTTTTCCTTATATTAAACTAGAGAGAGAATTCCCAAGTCTATAATAACATCATCATATCAGTGTTCCTTCCCCTCCTCTCCTCTTCTTGTCATGGGGGCTAGACTTGTGGCAGCAAAGGGAATAAACGGAGCCCAATTAAGTGTCCATCTCATTGGATTTCTCCCCTTAAATATAAAACCCTCATTTCAAATTTTAAAAATGATGTGGGTGATTATGTGCAGAACTTTGTATGCAAATGTGTAATGTGATACAGCGGGGTAAATCATGCATGCAAAGAGTGCCTCAAACATGGTTAAAGAGGCGCAATATTAAATAAAAAGATACTTAAAAAGGAACAAATGGAAGAGGCAATGGAACATAGATACTTAAGAGACGCTATTTGAGGTTGTGTGAGATGGGCACACAACCGGCAGGCAGATTATGCTGTTTTCTCTTGTGTGAACCAGAAGAACAATGAGCAAAATTTCATGTGTTCTTTTAAAGAATGTTAATAACAATCACGGTATGTGGAGTAGATGACATAGGACTGGATAGTGACAGTGTCAGGCCTGCATTTATATTCCTTTTAGAATTTTGGCCTGCCACACTTTCTCTTTTTTCATTATGCTGTTTCATTAGTATAGTCGATGGGAGGGGGAAATAGAAGGTGTAGGATTGTGGAATGTATTGTTTTTCATTCTTTACTAGAAGCCAAGGTCATCCTTTGTCTCCGCACTTTCACACAGTTGGGCGGAGACGCCAGCATGGAAGAAAAAGATTGGACCATGTGACGGACTGTGGGTGTGGGGACAAGATCAGGAACTTTTAACTGGGTGGGATTCTGATGTATCTTCCAGAGTTTGAACCCCACAGTACGATGCCAACACGCCTGTCTTATTAAATTGGAACTTTAAGCATAGTTTTGCCTTCGACTCTGATTTAATTCTGCATGGTATTTGGAATGCTGACAGACAGAGGGGTTCATTTTCTCCCACCCTCAAATAGTTTTTTAAAATTAAAATTTCCCTGGTTATATCTGTACGTGTCTCTCTCTTTCCTCTGATACCCCCCTCCTCCCTATGGTACCACTTTGGAGATTTGCGCAACAAGATTCCACTAATATCTCATGCGTTGTCTTTTGAATTGGTGCAACCTGATAATTAACTGTGAATATATCATCCTGTCCAGTTCAAGGCATGTCTAACAGAGAATTGAATTAGAAGTTAATTTTTGTGTTCTCCCCAACAACCACTGTGAAAGAGGTTGCTACTCTTCAATTTCATAACAAGGGAATAGAGCTAAAGTGGATCTTCTGGAAGGCCACCGAGTGAGGACTTATCTGAGCAACCAGATGAAAACAGTCTCAAAATCCCAAATCGCCTGCACCCTTAGACTGAAAAATTGACCGTCACACTGGCAGGGAACTCTGCAAAGTGGCATTATCCCAATATCAAAACATTCAGCTGTAATATAAGCTTTGCACATTGCTACTCAGCGGTAGTAGCAATAGCAATAGCAGTTAGACTTATATACCACTTCATAGGGCTTTCAGCCCTCTCTAAGCGGTTTACAGAGTCAGCATATTGCCCCCAACAACAATCCGGGTTCTCATTTTACCCACCTGGGAAGGATGGAAGGCTGAGTCAACCCTGAGCCAGTGAGATTTGAACCGCTGAACTGCAGATAACAGTCAGCTGAAGTCCCTGCAGTACAGCACTCTAACCACTGCACCACCTCGGCTCTCCCCTTGTCATTTCCAAATACTCTGTGACAACACCCGTTGAAATTTTGCATCACGCAAGGAGGCAAATTAATTTATTCATTGACAATTCCAATTAAAGTATCTAAAAATTCCCAAATCCCAACAAAATTGCATTTTTGTTACTACCCAACAATTGCTTACATATAAGTATGCTGTTAATATTGCCAGAAGATGAATAAAGTCTCTTTGAAAAAGAGAGGAAAAAATACGTTTATTTCAGCGCTAGAGATTTGGCACGAATTCTTCAGATTATGGAGAAGAATCGTCATTTCAGCAACTCATCTGAATCATTGCCTTCTCAATGACAAAGTCCCATGGTTAGAAGGAAGTCCAAGTGCTATTTAAGAATCTAAGATTTAGGAAAGATTAAAATTACCATAAATAGACTTAAATGGACTCATTCTACTCACTTAGTACAAACATTTTTAGCCAACAAAAGAAAATAGAAATATTTCTCTTCATATTCAGTAGATGTCATGAACCAGCTTTTGCAACTGCCTTGTATTTTTTTCTTTCTTGTAGATATTCAGGTTTCTTACTTGAAGCATTCCACATTTGTAAACCAGTCACTATCTTATTGGCGCGGTGGTTAAATGCAGCACTGCAGGCTACTTCAGCTGACTGCTAGATCAGCAGTTCAGCGGTTCAAATCTCACCGGCTCAGGGTTGACTCAGCCTTCCATCCTTCCGAGGTGGGTAAAATGAGGACCCGGATTGTTGTTGGGGGCAATATGCTGACTCTGTAAACCGCTTAGAGAGGGCTGAAAGCCCTATGAAGCGGTATATAAGTCTACTGCTATTGCTATTGCTATTGCTATCTTCTGCTATATTTCAGATTTCAACCATTTTAGGTGGGTTTTTACTTTTGTTATTGCTTATAAGATCAGCCTGACGCCTTCCATGTCTAATTATATCTGCATAACAATGATAAACACAAAAAATAAAATTATTCCCTGTCCATTGATATTAGAGAAGATATGCCTATGCAGTATGCACATTCAAAACTACAATTTCATAATGCTATCATGGTTCATGTGAGCTGGAAATGTCTTTGATCTATTCAAGTCGTTCTTCCCCAGCCAGATATTCTCCAGATATATATATACTATACTCAGTGGTGGGATTCAGCCAGTTCGCACCTATCCAGGAGAACCGGTTCTTAACTTTCCAAGAGGTTCAAAGAACCGGTTGCTGGAAGAAATCTTCTTTTGGTTTTTTTCCGCTTTACTGGGCCAATCCTGTAAGGAAGGCAGGAAGGAAACATTCTGGTGTTGTTTCTAGCTTAATCTTTATTGACCTGCTTACAGAAACTGCCTCTCTGGTTAACCCTGATTACATTGTAACAGCTAAGGCAAAGCGCCCATTGACCAGAGTAATGTTGAGTTGGCCACGGCCACACAGTCACATGATCAGTAAGCCCCACCTACCCATCTGGTCATTAGGACAGAGAACCGGTTGTTAAATTATTTGAATCCCCCCCACTGACTATACTTCACGCTGATGGCTAATGGTCATGCAACCTGGAGATTACAGGATTCATAATATAATATATCTGGAATGACTAGATTGGAAAACTATTGTTGATTATTCCTTAGATCTAGAATGGAACAATCAGTAGGTTCATGTTTGTGTTTTTGTACTCCTACACAACAGGAGGCTGTCAGGGTCAGAAAATTCATCTGAACTCAGACACTTTTCGATTTGCAAGTTGTGTAATTATCTTACCAATCTGATTGAAAATAATCTATGTACATTTGATTAATGCACAGGCTCAACCACTTTAGCTAAAAGCTGACTTGATGGGGTATGGGTATGTTGCTGTAGAACCCATCCTACTTTGCTTTATTCTGACAAATAATAATTTGACAGATAATAATCTGTTGTGCGCCAGCAGGAGCCGTTGAAGCTGCCACCAGACTCCGACAGCAAGGGGCCCTATGAGTCGGCCCTGGAGGATCCTGGACAAGGTTCTGACTCTGAGGAGGGCGCAGGAAGACTGGTTGGCCACCAGGTGGTGCCTGAGCCTTGGATCAGTGTGGAGGAGACAAGGGAGAGTGATCCAGAAACCAATACTGAGTTGTTCCTGGATGCACGCCATCGAAGAGCTACTCGGCGTCAGGAGCAATTACGTAATTACAGGAGGTAATTACGTTCAACTGATGGTCATTAGGCTCCTCTCCAGACTATAAAAAAGACTGCTTGTGCCACGCCCTTCTTGCAGAAGTCAACGCTTTGACTAAAGAGAAACTAACTTGGCAGGCTGGATTGCTGCCAGAGTTAGTCTGAATTGCTGCCAAGGTTTGCCGGACTTGCTGCCAAGGTCCTTATCTGTTTGTTTACTTGGCTTTCAGCCACCGAGATTCTGATCTTGTTATTAAAGGACATTCCATTTAAGCTTGTCTCGGCTTTCATTACTGGACGGAGGAGGGGGTCAGAACAATAATCTGACTGTGACAAAAATTTGGGAAAAAGTACAAAAAAAACCCCACATTTCCTTCATCCCATCCTGTCAAAGATGATTTGCATAAACTACATGGTGTTTTTTTTTCCTTTGGGAAATTTGACAATTTTAATCCATAGCCTTTTCTAACTTTGTGCCTTCCAAATGGCAGTTTCCAGAATTTTGGAAACCATAGTTCCATACATCTGGTGGTGTGGAATAGTATCCTTGTGGTAAATTAAAATTTGGCCTTCAGTGGTTAAGCAAGATGGCTATGGTTGATATTCAGCAGGATGAGCGTGTTTAACCATGTAATATATATTTATGTAATCACTAAAGGGAAAGATGTTCTGTTTCTTTATTATACATGAAATGATAGCTGGTTTTGACAAGTTTAATCATCCATAATTTTATTAAGAACAGTATCTGCTACAAGGACCACTGATTGGTCTATATTCTTTTTTATTTTATTTTTTTGTCTAATGGATTCGATTATTCTTGTTGCAAAAAAGCATGCCATCTTTTTGATGAAAACTTCATATTCCAGCCCATTAGTCACTGTCGGGCATTTGGCTCCCTTTGTGCTTTTCACTGCAGATGTCATAACAGAGTGGAAATGAATTGGCAATTCTTGTGCTTTCCAATAAATTAATGTGCAGCAATATAATCCATATCCCAAATGGTAAAGTTAAGAACAGTTTGTAAGCCTATCACATAGGCTAAGCCATTCGGATGAATTTTCTGACCCTCACAGGCTCCGGTTGCGTAGGAGTACAGAAAGCGGTTTGATTTTTTTAATGCATTTGATGTTTGATGTTGATGTTTATTTCATTTGTATGCCGCCCTTTTCCCCCGAGGGGGACTCAGGGCGGCTCACAACTCAAAACAAGGGAAGGGGGGATACAAACAATTTGACAACAACACAAAACAATACATAATTTAAAAGCGCAACAATCATACCATTCGAGATAGGGGCACGGTTCTTTAGCCCCAGGCCTGTCGGAACAGCCAGGTTTTAAGGGCTTTGCGGAAGGCCTGGAGGGTGGTGAGGGTGCGAATCTCCACTTAATCTCCATTTAAAACAACACAGCTACAAAGTCACAACGAGGCACAATTAATTCATTGTCTCCCTTCAGTTCTGTGTCTTGGCTTCCTTTTCTTTCTTTCCTTCCTCCTTCTTTTTAATGGAAAGGAACCTGTTCCTTCCTCTGCCTTGGCCACGCACTAGTTCCCTCAATTCATACCTCATTTCCTCCGCTGTTTCTCCTATTGCTTCCTCCTGGTGTTCCAACTGGGCCGTAGCTTCACTCAGCTGCCAGCCGTTCAGGGAGACTTTTTCTGCTGCCGACGGGGTCAGCCACCTGTGAGTCTCCCACACTCCGCATGTGGTTGCTGCTGGAACAAGACATCTAGAGCTTGGCAAAAGCTGATCTAAATTAGTTTGGCTGGATTGCAAAACTCTAGGCATCAACTGCCAAAGAGGCCATTCATTTTTAAAGAGGCATATATATATATATTTTAAAAAAAAGTGCCACATGACCCCCAGAGCAGATGCTGCATGATAGAGGAAAACAGATCAAAATAGGATGGAAGAGAAAGTGACGCAGTGGTTAAATGCAGCACTGCAGGCTACTGCTAGATCAGCAGGTCAGCGGTTCAAATCTCACCGGCTCAGGGTTGACTCAGCCTTCCATCCTTCCGAGGTGGGTAAAATGAGGACCCAGATTGTTGGGGGCAATATGCTGACTCTCTGTAAACCGCTTAGAGAGGCCTGAAAGGCCTATGAAGCGGTATATAAGTCTACTGCTATTGCTATTGCTAAAAAGTTGCTGATCTAGATATACTTATGGGATGCTTGATGGCCAGAAGGAAGATATCACAAGCTATAGATCTGGGTGGGGTTTTTGTTTTTTTTGAGATAGAAACAATTTGATACACGAAGAATTGGATTACTGTTCTTACTGAAGTTAATAGTGCAGACGCTAATGATCATTACTTAGGTATCTGTTCTGACCCCCCTCTTCGCTCGTTCACAAACGACAGCCAGACAGAACTTCAAAGGAAATATCTTTATCAGTCCCGGCTCAAAATAGCCCTCTCTAAGTGGTTTACAGAGTCAGCATAATTTCCCCCAACAACAATCCGGGTCCTCATTTTACCCACCTCGGAAGGATGGAAGGCTGAGTCAACTCTGAGCCGGTGAGATTTGAACCGCCGAACTGCAGAACTGCAGTCAGTTGAAGTAGCCTGCAGTGCTGCATTTAACCACTGCGCCACCTCGGCTCCCCCTACTTGTTAGGTATGATTTTTTTTTTTTTTGGCAACAAATGTAGACTTAGGATTCTCCTTGATTACACACACACACACACACACACACACACACACACACACACACACACAGATAGATATAGATAGATAGATAGATAGATAGATAGATAGATAGATATAGACATATAGATAGATATCGACAGATATAGATAGATATAGATATCCATCACTATTATTTTTCCTTTTGGGATAAGCAATGTAAGGCAAAGTGTCAAAAAAAAAGGTAAGAAATCAGACCACTCAGCTTTACATCTAAGTGGTATCGATACATTTGATATGTAAAAGAAAACCTATCCTTAAAAAAAAGTAGAATGCTTGTCAAAGAATATACAAAATGATTCATTGGCTACTCTTTGCATCCGTGGCTTGCTGTTAGAGAATGCTTTTTGGGGAAGAAAGAATGACAAGATGTGAGTTTCTAGATGCCTGTAGAGAAAGACAGAGAGAATAGGGGGTTGATCAAAATGACTTTTGAAGCCTTCCTGAAATCTAAAGATAACCAGCCAACAGATGCATTCACTCTGCACCTGATCAATATGACGCCAATATCCGGTCCAGTCCTGCAGGTGCAGAGTGAAAGCCGTCAGCACATTTTGAATCAAAAGAAAGAAGTTGCACAGCTGTCTCCGAAGACGTATTTCTACCAATACCTATTTGCTTCCTCCATTTCAGTGAGTAGCTAGTATGTGCACATAACTAAATAAAATACGTTTACATCAATTCTTTCAACAATAATTAATAATTCAATTACAATATAAGCTAATATAAACCAAAAAATCTTTAAAAGAAAAAAAGAAAAAAAATAGGTGCACGAAGGTAACAAAACAAAATAGAAACAAAAAAATTAAGAATATAGTAGAGAAAGGAAAAAGAAATGTATAAAAGAAACATTTCCCCCTTTTAAACAATGTTAGTACCTTGTCACCCCTTAAAATATAACAATTTCTTCTCTTTAGAATATAACCATCTCTCATCTGTAAATAAATTCTTAAAGCATTGTCATTTCAGTCTTGAAGTCAGGACTGAAAGATACCAGAGACAACAGATCTATTTTAATCTTGATCATATAAACTAACTTTATATTCCTTTGTTTTACTTCTAATCATCATGATCATTAGTCCTTTCAAATGTCATAGAACATTTTTCTTTTCATTTTTCTTTCTCAGTCCTCACAAAATTCTACACCCCCTTGTCTCCTCCCCACTGCTCCAATGCATGATGTCACAATCACACTCCCTTGTCTCCTCCCCAGTGGTCCAAGGCTCAGGCGCCTCCTGGAGGCCAACCAGCCTCTCTGCGTCCTGCTCGGAGTCGGAACCCTGTCCAGGGTCCTCCACATCCTCCAGAGCCGGCTCATAGGGCCCCTCGCTGTCGGAGTCTGGTGGCAGCTCTAACAGCTCCTGCTGGGCCACAACAGTTTCTGTAATAGCTTTCTAAGAATTATTTGACAATTAGATTTTGTATATATCGCAAAAGTGACCAAAATGTTTATCATTTGTATTAAATGGCTACAGGTTAGAGGGTGGTGCTGTCTTAATCTCATTCCCTTTTCCACGTGAGATTCTTCTTTGACAGGTAAGAGTTTCTTATTTGACAGGAGTTGACTGTGTCAGGCCTGCAATTATATTCCTTTTAGAATTTTGGCCTGCCACACTTTCTCTTATTTCATTATGCTGTTTCTTTAGTATAGTTAATGGGAGGGGGGAATAGACAGGAGTAGGATTGTGGAATGTATTGTTGTCATTCTTTACTAGAAGCCAAGGTCATCTTTTGTCTCCGCACTTTTACACCTGACCGGAAGCAGCTGGACGCCAGCATGGAAGAAGAAGATTTGGACCATATGATGGATTGTGGGTGTGGGGACAAGATCATGAACTTTTAACTGGGTGGAATTCTGATGTCATTTCCAGAATTAGGATTAACACAGATGTGCTAAGATGTCTGCTTTATTAAATTGGAACTTTAAGGATCGTTTTGCCTTGGACTCTGGTTTAATTCTACATGATACTTGGAATGCTGACAGACTGAAGCATACCTGATAGAACCATGGAGAAAAGACACCAATGTTACTTTAGGCCTTTTGGTTCCTTCTCCAGACAATTCCCTCTCTGGCGTCTTTTTCTTTTTCTTAGAAAGCCGATACCCTGAATCAAGATGTGCTAGAAAATGCGGTATGTAAGAAATAAATATGCAATAAGTGATCAAACAAACTTGTAAGCATTTCTACTCAAGTCCTAAGTACATTCTAAAGCCAGATTGCTAAAAACAAAGATGCCAGTTAGATCTAATCTGTTTCAGAATATCATTAGTTCAAAGCATAAATCTACAAAGGCCATCTCCATGTCAGTTCAGTAAGTGCATAACAAAATTTTTAAATCTTGGTTTGATAAGGAGTATAGTCACGCCAAGGTCCCAGAGATTGCCACACACCAAGTTGCCAGAGGCAACAATGATTTACATAATCAGAAAGTGTTTATTCCTTAAAAATGGAATATAAAGACTTTCTGAGAAGGAAGCATAGACCAGCTAACTGGTCAGATCAATTTGATCTAGTCAGTTTCCCCTCACAACAATACCATGTTCTGGCGCACACACAGCCTTCCTTGGGGCAACTTTAAGATGTGTGAACTTCAATTCCCATGCTGGCTGGGAATTCTGGGAGTTGAAGTCCAGACAACTTAAAGTCGCCATGTTTGAAAAACACTGGTCTAGGGGATGATGCAAATATACAAAAATGTTTTTCACTAGCTGTGGTAAAATTGGGGATAAAATAAACTATTCGTGTTGCCTTTTCAATAGAGAACACCAAGAGACTGTGGGAAGTTATCATCCAGCCCACTCCCAGAAAAATGAAATATCCTAGGAAATATTGAAAAGGCAGAATATTTCTCTGGATATGAAAAGAAAGAAACATGTTTTAAAAGACAGAAGAGCTGCCTGTAGCTTCCTGCCCATCTCTACTTTGTCAATGGGCCATTAAGAAGGCCAAGCTAGTCCACTTTACATAATAAAGACTTCTCCACTGCAGCCCCAGGGGGGATGGGAGTAAAGGCATATTGGCCCTTTACTCAACTGACCACATGGCATCTGAGAACTCAACTAAACCTGGATTCAAAACACAGCCTAGAGAGTTGCCCCTGCATGGCCCCATGGGAGTCTGACAACCAATCAGAATGCATTTCTTACACAGGAACAGGAAACAGAGAGGTGGGACTGAACAGGTTATAAAAAGCCTAGAAAGCCCCTCCCTCAGCCCTTCTCTTCTTCTCCACCAACATTGAAGCATGTGATCACCTTTTCTGTTCAGGGCTCAAGCCATGTGGCCCTGTCCACCATTAAAACCATCTTTCCAAGCAGCCTCCGTGTCTTTTTCCCCACTTGGAGCCGAACCCAGAAGGACATTTCTTTCATCAAGACTTTCCAGCCTTTAAACTCCTAAGGACATGAAATTAGGCAAGAGTGAGAAAGCCTCCTTGAAGCAGGAGTTGTGTATGTTTCAAAAATACAGCTGTTACCTTTTTTATTTCTGGAGAAAAGGAGATGATGATGATTATGATTTAATGAATTTATAGGCCACCCAATCCCGAAGGACTCCGGGTGGCTTACAACAATTACATTTAAAAATAGAAAAGTTAAAAACAAAGAAACATAGGTTAAAAAAAGCCACAACATACACCCAGTCTAATCAGGGCTGGACCTCAGTCACGAGGTCAACAGCCCGGGGCTTGCCGGAATAGCCAGGTCTTAATAGCCTTTCGGAAGGCCATGAGAATGGGTAGGGTCCGGATCTCTGGGGGCAGTTCATTCCATAGGGTCGGAGCGGCTACATAGAAGACCCTCCCCCGGGTGGCTGTCAGCTGACATTGTCTGGCTGACGGCACCCGGAGAAGGCCCACCCGGTGCGATCTTATCGGTCGTTGGGAGCAGAGGTGGGTTCCTACCAGTTCGCACCTATTCGGTAGAACCAGTTCGTCAAATCTACCGAACCGGTTAGAAGAGGTTCCACCAGTGGACCCGGAAAGCAGGCCACACCTACAGAAGAAGTTCCAAAATTTTTTGAAACCCACCACTGGGACAGGATCTTGTAACTTGACAGCTTTAAGACTTGCATGCTTCAATGCCAGAGTTTCTGAATAGCTACTTGGACCGACCTAAGTACTAATTCATAATTTCATATCCGGTCACATGGGCGGCAAGCCACTCCCATCCGGTCACATGGGCGGCAAGCCACTCCCATCTGGTCACATGGGTGGCAAGTCACTCCCACAAAGGAGGCCACACCCACAGAGTAGGTTCCAACAATTTTTGAAACCCACCACTGGTTGGGAGGTATGTGGTAGAAGACGGTCTCGCAGATATCCGGGTTATAGGCCATGTAGGGCTTTAAAGGTAATGGCCAGCACCTTGAATTGTGCTCGGAGACCAATAGGAAGCCAGTGCAGCTCGCGGAGGATAGGTGTATTTCTGTGATTTCATAACCAAAAAAAGAAATAGAGCCCTGGATAATATAAAGAGGGTGAGCTTCATTTACTACTGAATGGAAGAAAACAATTTCTTGGGACTGGCCCTCCCTCCCAAGAGACTTGTCATCAATCTTGTATGCTTTCCTGGAAGCAGATTCTAAAACAAGTTTCTAAAAAAACACACTGTTGATTGAATTTACTCACAGTGGAAAGATAAGCTGTCCGTGGCTTGAGCTCTGTAGCTCCACAATGTGGACTGTATCGAGTCTCAACCAAGGCAAACCACTCCTCCCATCTTCCTCTTATCTTGTAAACCTGCAGCTGGGCTGCTGTAAGGCCCTCCCAACTGTGAGCTTACTTGAGGCCAATGTGTCACCCTCCGATGCAAACTATCCACAGTGACTGCTTGTATAAAGAAAAGGAAGAGACAAGCTATAATTTAGGGACAAGTGAAACACTCAAGGCATTCATCTTTATAATTATGGCAAATAATGCAGGTAGAAGTTTGTGTTTACATAGCACCTGTAATATTAGCCACACTTGCATTTGGACAAGAGAGTTGTCTAATTCAAGATAACAGTGATTACCGTTGGAATGAGTCAGTGTTTGTGGTAGGCTGAAAAGGCTCCAGGATTACTTCTGATGTAGCCATCCTCTGCTAAGTGAAAAGGAACCAGTTTGCGGAGGGGGTGGTGCTCATCTCCTGTGCTATAGCAATAGACTGGAAAAGTTTTCATATAGGAAGCAGCTTCTGAAAGACAAAGGTTTGCTTTGGATGGGAAAATGAGTCACATCTCCAAGGAAGCAAAAAGCAATGCGATTAATCGGTGACTCTTTTGCTTCCCATCACAATTGGGGATAACTTTTCAAAATATTGATCATGCTTAGACTTGTGGTTTTTTTTCTAAAACAATGTGGGAAGTTATCACCCAGCCCTCTCCCAGAAAAATGAAATATCCTAGGAAATATTGAAAAGGCAGAATATTTCTCTGGATGTGAAAAGACACAGAGTCATCCACGGTGACTCTGGCAGCAACTAGCCCAGCCTGACCTCAGCTCTTGCCTTTTTCCTTTTACATTTTCTTTTCTTTTCGCGATGACAGGCAAGAGCAGAGTTGAAATCCTCTCTGAAACAGCTGGAAAAGGTACGTGTGGGTCGGAGGGAGGGGGAGGAATTCAAACTTCATCCTCCTGGTGCAACTTTGTGTTTGTGTGTGTGTGTGTTTGAGAGAGGGGTTAGGGAGTGAGAGAGGGAGGAAGGAGGGGAAGGGAGAAGAAAAAGAAAGAAGGAAACTTATTTAGCAAAGGAGAAAAACAAATGCTGTCGCTTTAAATCGGAACTGAGCATGCCTGGCTGTGGAATTCTGGGAGTTGAAGTCCACAAGTCTTAAAAAATTGCTGCCTCACCAACCATAAACCTCACTGCACGTCACTGCAATTCAAATATACGTATTCTGTAAGGTCTAAAAGGAGCCTGTGTTTTCTAAACGGCAACTTCCATGGAGTATGTCTGCAAATTAAGAGTACCCGGGGATGGAACAGGATCACTGTGTTTTTAAATTAAATGTTTAGCATTTTATTACCCGTTATTAGGCATCCTTTCTTTTAATTAAGAACATTGGTATGAACTGTCTTTCAGATCTCTGTAGATTGGTGTTACACTCCCGTCATTTTAATAATTATTTTTCTCTAAAAAAATTTGCCGAGATTTACAAATAAGAGTTTTCTACTCAAAAAGAAGAAACTCCAAATTATACTGGTTTATTAAGTGGAGCTAATAGCCTGGGGAGATGGACACCAGTTCACAACAGCAGGCCTTTGAAACCTGCTTGACAAGCTGCCAACTGAAGAATCTTCCCCAACTTGTATTAAAAGCATAGTAAATCTCTGCCTTAATGACCTGCAGTTACAACATATTTTAGCAAAGGTGTGCCTGATAAAGAAGGGAGAGCATTCCCCCCTCCTGGGCTCCGATGTTAGCAGGCTATCATTCACTTCATAACTTTTAGATAGACTGCTAATTATGGCCCCTTTGGTATTTTTTAATGCATGCATTTTTTGTTCTAGGAAGTACCTTGAGTCTGTGGAAATGAGAAATGTGTAAAACCAAGTCATCACTAATGAATAAATTAAATAAGTAACAGTTGATATATGTGAGTGGTTTCCACATAATGCTTCCCCTATGTTCAGCAGCAATTATTGTCCCATGTACAGATCAGTGGTGGGTTTCAAAAAATTTTCGAACCTACTCTGTGGGTGTGGCCTCCTTTGTGGGAGTGGCTTGCTGGCCATGTGACCTGGTGGGAGTGGCTTGCCAGCCATGTGTTTTTTTTCTCTCTCTCTCTTTTTCCTTCCTTTTGTCTCCGTCCCTTTTTCCTTTTTTTCTTTCATTTCTCACTTTTTCTTTCTTTTTTCTTTCTTTCTCTTTCTTTCTTTCTTTCTTTCTTTCTTTCTTTCTTTCTTTCTTTCTTTCTTTCTTTCTTTCTTTCTTTCTTTCTCTTTCTGTGTGTGTGTGTGTGTGTGTGTCAGTGGTGGGTTTCAAAAAAGTTTGGAACCTCTTCTGTAGGTGTGGCCTGCTTTCCGAGTCCACTGGTGGAACCTCTTCTAACCGGTTCGGTAGATTTGACGGACCGGTTCTACCGAACTGGTGCGAACTGGTAGGAACCCACCTCTGGTACAGATGGAAGGGAGGAGGAAATAGTATGTCACATATAACCTCTTCATTTTCCAGGGTTGTTTTGTGTACTGTCTGCTAGTGAAAATGATTTATTTTCCTTTATTTTTCCACCTTGGTACCAGATAGTATAGCATTTGTTGTTGTTAGTTGCGAAGTTTGTTTGTTTGTTTGTTTGTTTGTTTATTTATTTATTTATTTATTTATTTATTTGTTTGTTTAATTGGCTTGTATGCCGCCCACTCTCTAGAGACTCAGGGCGGCTTACAGGTAAAAAAAGGAAGGGGGGGGGACATACAAAAAATAAAAAAACAAACATTAAAAATTCACAACATTCATAACTTAGGATGGGGCTGGATAAATCAACAGCCCCAGGCCTGCTGGAACAGCCAGGCCTTGGTTGCTTTGCGGAAGGCCGGAAGGGTAGTAAGAGTCCAAATCTCAACGGGGAGATAGTTCCAGAGGGCCGGAGCAGCTACAGAGAAGACCCTCCCCCGGGGAGTCGCCAGCCGACATTGACCGGCAGATGGAATCCGGAGGAGGCCTAGTCTGTGTGATCTTATAGGTCTCTGGGAGGTAACTGGCAGGAGGCGGTCTCTCAGGTAGCCAGGTCTGATACCATGTAGGGCTTTAGTCATGTCCGACCCATCGCAAACCCATGGACAACATTCATCCAGACCAGGGGTGGGTTTCAACCGGTTTGTGGTGGTCCCTGCGAACCGGTTGGTCGGCGAACCCAGAAGTAAGTAACTTCCGGGAGTGGCGACGGGCCCACCCGCCCGCCCACGCTCCTTACCCGGTTTTGACGAGTTCTGCGCTTCCACGCATGCGCAGGACGCATACAGCGCCTGCGCGATCCTCCAGGAGCAGCTGGAGCATCACACAGACGCTAGTACGCATGCGTGCGCCGCGTGCGTGCACGAGGACGCCGCCGGCCCCGTTCCAACCAAACCGGTTGGAACGGGGCGAGAAACCCACCCCTGATCCAGACCTTCCTGTCCTCTACCATCCCTCGGAGTCCATTTAAACTCACACCTACTGCTTCAGTGACTCCATCCAGCCACCTCGTTCTCTGTCAACCCCTTCTTCTTCTTTCCCAGCATTTGGTTCTTCTCCAGTGAGTCCTTCTCATTGTATTGCAATAGTTTCACCAACACAATACGAACCTTGAAGGAATTGCTGTTTTCCTATTCCTGCTTGCCTATGAGGCTATATTGGCAAAACTATACTCTGTAAAAAGAAAACAAACATTGTTTTGCTTGCACGCGGACTAATAAGAAGTACTTTTTAGAGTTATGCTGCCATGGATTTCTTTCTTTCTCTCTTGTCAACAGCTGGATTCACTTGAGCAGATAAGAAAATCTTTATTTAGTTTGGATAAAGGCCAACATAATTTAGCACGTTATTCCCACAGTAGCCCAACTAGATGCTTCCAGGAAGCCTAGTGCAGTAATATTTGCCTGTACACACTTCCAACTAACCAATATTGAGTTACTAGTACACAGTTACTATATTGAATAATAGCATATTGCCTCTATAACATTTAATCAAGACTACAGTAGGTAGCCTGTACAAATTTGGTAAAATTTGGTAGAACTACGGTGATTTTGACTTCGAAATGCAGGAGAGCATTAAACAATTTGTTCAGGTCTGATAGCAAAGGTTGATACTTCATTTTTTTTTTCTAACCTCTGTTTAAAACCATCCCATATTAACTGTGAATTCTGTGAGTTGCAGTCCCTATCCATGTAAAGGGCAGCACAATGCAGAAGTCCAATGTAGACATTTTAAAGAGATGATGATAACATTTCTCTCCATCCTCCTTTATCTCTCATAGGCACTTGGTTCTAATCGTGACCCGTCAAATGCGTGCCCGACAAAAGCGCGCTGACAAAACCGTGACGTCGAAAGCGGTCCCACAAAAGAGCGCTGATAAAACCGCGCCCACAAAAGCATGATTAGGGTTAAGGTAAGGGTTAGGGTTAGGTTTAGGTTTAGGGTTAGGGTTATTACGTTGTTTGTGTTGTTTTTTTGATGGTGCGCTTTCATCGGCGCGCATTTGTCGACACACTTCTGTTGGCGCGATTTTGACCTTGCGGTTTTCTCACCGCGGTTTTGTCGGCGCGGTTTTGTCGACTGTGCATTTGTCGGTGAATCGATTTTAATTAATATTATATCATAGTTTGTCCTCTAATTTTCTCAAAGGTTTCTTCTTCCGCCAAAGGCCTTTTGTTTCTTATTCTCATGGTCTTTTGGATGATATTTTTGAGATCATTTTTGTAACAGAGAGCCCCCCCCCACCAAACACATCTTTTATACCTCAGCGAATGTCGTTTTACCTGTGGTTTACCTGTGGTTGCTCATGTTTTCTGATCTGGAAAAGCAAGCAGTTAAAGAAGTTTCCTCCTGAAGTCTTCGCTTGAGATTTAAGTGAAGCACAGCAGCCAGGGAGGTTTTAGATCACCAACGAAATGTTGTACAGTGAAAGGCAGGATACACAGTCACATATACCTTTTCATTAATATATCTGCAAAAACCTCACATCCACCTCTGAGGCGTGGCACGACAAAACCGCGCTCCACTAAAGCGCGCCCGATTAAACCGCGTCGCTGACGTCATCAGCAGGGCGACAACAGCGACTGCGGAAAAAAAGGGCGCTTTAAATAGCGCTTTGAAAGCAAGCCGATTCAAGTTAAGGTAAGGGTTAGGTTTAGGGTTAGGTTTAGGGTTAGGATTAGGTTTAGCGTTAGGTTAAGGGTTAGGTTAAGGGTTAGGTTTAGGGTTAGGTTTAGGATTAGGTTTAGGTTTAGCGTTAGGTTAAGGGTTAGGTTAAGGGTTAGGTTTAGGGTTAGGTTTAGGATTAGAGTTAGGGTTAGGGTTAGGGTTAGGGGTTAATTTTAGCTTTAGTGTTTACAGTGTGCTTTTTTCGTCGCGCTGTGATGACGTCAGCTACGCGGTTTCGTCGAGCGCGCTTTAGTCGAACACGGTTTTGTGGTGGAACCCCTCTGAGGAACCTGACTGGCATTTTCTTTACTTATGAAAAAAGTCTTTTTTTTATGAGAGTAAATGAGGATGGGTTGAAAACTGCCAAAGTTTTGCTTACCACAAAACTCACTCCACCAGTGTCTGTGAAGGAAATTATGCATAAAATATTACATGCAAATTAAAATATTGATAAAAGTCAACCAGTTTCAAAGATGTTTAGGGTTATTCGATTTATATGCCACCCTTCTCCCAAGGACTCAGGGCGACGTACAACATTAAAAGAAACACATAATACAAAAGTTAAAAAGAAATTTAATAGGATAACCCAAACCCAATTAAAATTGACAATGACATTTTTTAAAAAAGAATTCAAATTAAAATTAACAGTAACCAATAATTTGTTTTGTTTTGTTCAGGCCAGGCTGGCTTGCTGGAAAAGCCAACTTTTTAGGGCACGTCGGAAGGACCGGAGGTCGGGGATTATATGAAGCTCCGGGGGCAGCTCATTCCAGAGGGAAGGCACTCCCACAGAGAAGGCTCCACACCTCTTCCCATGCCCAATAGTTGTGCAGAAGGCACCTCTTGAGTGGTCTCCCGTGACTTCTTGGACAATCCCATATTTTCTTGACAACAATATAGTCATAGTTTCCCACTGCTTTCTTCCAGGATGCTTTATCAACTTTTCAGTTTACTTTATACCCCTGATATTCCCTGATAGTCTCCCACTATGCTGACCTGAACTTTTCTAGATGCTGCACTAAGGTGCTTAAATGAAAATCCATACCTTAAGATTTGCAGAATTTGTAAAAATCAAGATTTATCTCAGTGAAATTGTCCCTCCACCAAGGGCTACTCACCAGGTAGTGGCTACATCATGCAAATGTTTTCCCTATAAATCTGAAAGGGCAATAATAATTCTGCATGCAGCTTATTGTACAAGAACAATAACTCAATGCTTTTTCCTGTGCAAAGGTTGGATCATGCCCAATATAGCTATTTAGAAAAAAGATTAGAGGCCAGGAGTTTTGCAAAAAAAAAAAGGAACCTGTTAATAAAGCTCTTACTTTTCCAGTTTCTGTCTCCCCATATGGTTTCTCATCCTGTTGGCAGCCTTCCATTTTTAATCTTTTTATCTGTAATGCAATGCATTTAGAAAGGATAATTAAACTGCTGAAGCCCAACGCATCCCAGAAAATGGCCAATTTATTTTCTCACCTGTCTGCTTTGTAGCACACTGTTAATATTCTTTTGTATCCAGCAATACGTTTAACCATTGTTCCAATACACAGTGTAGAATTGTTGGTAGATTTTTCAGTCCTAACATTGTTCTCTTGATTAAATCCATTTTAATAATATCTTGGAGGACTATCTAGATCAATGATTGAATAATGAAGGAAATGAGCCACAGTTGAAAGAATTCACTACTTTTTCCTTCTCCCATGCCACAATCCAAACTGACTTTGAAGTCAACTTAAATTTCAGTTGAGCATTTCCATAAAATGTATACAGCATTGAAAAGGTCTAAATAGCTAATCAGATATAAAGAATTGTCAAAAACCAAATTTTTAAAGTTATATCACAAGGAATGTGCTATTCAGTTTAAGGCTTACAAGGATGACTTTTAAAGTTTCCATTTAATCTTCTAAGATTAAAATAGAGGCAGTTTGTGCATTATAGCGTTAAAGTCACAGACTGATTAATTCCTTCTTTAAAATTATTATTAAACTAAGCAGCAAGTTGTATGATTGATTTAGATAAGATAGGATAGCAATGTATCCTATGATAGAAGATGGCAAATTGGATATGAAAGAAAGAAAGAAAAAGAAAGAAAGAAACAGAAGGAAGGAAGGAAGGAAAATAGTGGCATGTTTGGAAACAATATGAGAATAAAGGAAAGTTTCAATGTTATATTAGGACATGATTATACAATTTTAGAAGTATTTTTATTAAACTAATGTCCACAATCTGCTTTTAGAGGGTAATACAATATACCAGATTATATAATTTTCACGTTATTAATAGTTTTCCCATTAGACAATTTCCCCTTCCTTACAAACAGGTTAGAATATATACTATTTGAGAAAAACAACATATGTTTCTGAATTATATTTAGTTGTATTGATTATATTCATTTTAGTATTACTTGCAGTTTTCCTCCTCAGTCAGAAAAGCTTCCTCTTTGCTCTTCACTTGGGATCTACACAAGACAGATTATCCTGACAAGGACTATCAGAAGACCATCGGTGGCGCGTAATGGAGATGATTAAAATTGTATTCCAACAGATCTGAAAGGCATAAGGATGGAATGGGTTGTTTGATAACGCACTTGCTACTTTAGAAGGCAACTTTGATTCCATGAAAAAGCATGGAGTTGCAAACAGCCCTGCATTTATACCCACCATACCAGTGGTGGGTTTCAAAAATTGTTGGAACCTACTCTGTGGGTGTGGCCTCCTTTTTAGGAGTGGCTTGCCACCCATGTGACTGGATGGGAGTGGCTTGCTGCCCATGTGACCGGATGGGAGTGGCTTGCCACCCATGTGACCGGATATGAAATTATGAATTAGTACTTAGGTCGGTCCAAGTAGCTATTCAGAAGTTAGTGGTTAGAAGCAATTGTAAAGCAAGATATGGAATTAAAACCAGAAATATTTTGTTGGCTATTTGAAAGGGAGTATAATATATATTTAATTTTACACATGTTAGCAGCTGCTGGAATTGTGTTTGCACAACAGTGGAAAAACAGGGATATGTAAACGAATAAATATTACAATGTGCAGGAATAAATAAATTGACAATTAAAATCAAGAACGTTTTGAATACTTTTTCATGTGGGATTGGTTTTAGCAATTGCCAACTAACGGAAACAGAAATTAGAAATCCAAAAGTATGAAAGAAAACACCAATTATGTAAGGAAAGGTCCCTAAAATGTATAAGGAAATATTACTAGATCATTATTAATGCGTAGATAACTGTGGGAGATTACACACCCACCAGTGGTGGGTTTCAAAATTTTTTGGAACCTCTTCTGTAGGTGTGGCCTGCTTTCCGGATCCACTGGTGGAACCTCTTCTAACTGGTTCGTAGGTTTGACGAACCGGTTCTACCGAATAGGTGCGAACTGGTAGGAACCCACCATACTCCCCAAAGTACCTTTTCTTCCTTCGGATCTGCACAACTACAAAATGTCCTGTAGTAGTAGCTTGTCAAAAGGAGTTACACAGTTTTGGAAAAGAAGTTTATCCAGTTCCTATGAGAGGTTTGGCAGTCTGGCTTTCTTGTTGTCTCTCAAAGACAATAATCATCCTGAGAACCAATGATAAATGAGAAATATATTTTGTTTCTTGTTTGCTCCGTCTTGCTTGGTAAGAACACTACACAACTGAAATTCATTTCATTTCATTTGATTAGAAGAAAACAGATGTAATGTAAGAATACACTTTCCTATTTTATGCCTCCTGTTTTAATGTTTCTTAGGCAGAAACGCTCATTATTAAAAGCTTCCTGAAAACAAAGAAAAATATTTAGGTGCAGATTCTGAGTCTAAGAATTCAGTTTCTTGGTCATCAGATTGCCTCCTGTTTTTGAGACCATTTATTTTCGTTTAGTTTCTCCTTGCCAGTTTCATAGCAAGCCTGGCTATGATTTAGGCGGAATGAGTCTCTTGCCTAAGGCATTTGATTTTGGGTGTCATGAAATCCCGAAGCAGTAGAAAACAAATTTAAAATAATTACATTTTTGCTGCTAGGTAAGAAGAGAGCTAGGTAAGAAGCTAAACGATTAGTCTAACTATCCTTTTCAAGATAGTTGAAAAACTATCTTCTGATGTATGGGATCTCTGAGACATCCAAGACAGCAAGCCCGACGAATGCAGAATGACCCAAATTATATTTTCAGCCTGTCTGAAAGGCTCCAAATTGGTGAAGTATATGCAGAGATGGGTTCCTACCATTTCGCACCTATTCGGTAGAACCGGTTCGTCAAATCTACCAAACCAGTTAGAAGAGGTTCTACCAGTGGACCCGGAAAGCAGGCCACACCTACAGAAGAGCTTCCAAGATTTTTTGAAACCCACCACTGGTCCTTGGATATGATTATTCTACACTATCATGCTCCTATTTATAAAACTCAGTGCCTCTGTGAAAGGTAAGGATGACTACTGCGTTTGTGGTGCAATCAGAACATTGCGTGTGTTGAAGTTGTTTTAACGCAAACCAAAGATGCCTTTTAAAAAACAAGTCTACATCACATTCTTATGCATGCCAGTGCTGTGTGTGAGGTAATTTAAGGTGGTTCTGACAAGTGTCGTCGGCATCTTCATATCCGGTCACATGGGCGGCAAGCCACTCCCATCCGGTCACATGGGCGGCAAGCCACTCCCACAAAGGAGGCCACACCCACAGAGTAGGTTCGAACAATTTTTGAAACCCACCACTGAGTATATGCTAAGCTCTGACTGTAGAACTTGATTAGACTTAATACCAATTCTGAATTTCAGTTTTGCTCTGTCCACTCAAAAGGGTGGGAGGATTCCAGATCCAAAACCCTAGTCATTTATTAAGCTTACTGAGTGACACTAGTTTATGATAGGATTCTTGTGAGGGAAAAAAAAATAAGTGAGGAGGGAGCTATGCCACTTTGAATTTTTGGAAGGGAGGTGGTACATAAACGTTAATGATGATAAAGTAATCATTACATAGCAATACGGAGCATCTCTTCCTGAGTTACTTCCCCCCCAGCCCCTGAGTTAACACATTTTCTTTTTTGCAAATGCTCCTTCTTTGCCGTCTTGATTTTAAGCTGCTGCAGGAGTAATCTTATGTTCTACCAGAAGAAAATTAATTCAGCTGTGTATCTGGCTTCTAAGGTTTCACTAAGCATTTTCCACATGCTGCGAAGTCTAATTGTGGCATCAAATAACTATAACTGTAAACATATTTCCTTTTTCTCCAAAAGGATTACAGTTTTTCAGGAAATCAAGCACCACGCTCAGTATTTCCCCTGCATGGAATGACTCAGCCAGCCCTGTGTTAAATTATGTGTTTTCTTAGGCTCAGTATTTCTAGTATTTAGATGATATTTTTCCCCCCCAAGAAGACCCTTCCCAGTGCCATTTATGCACAGTAAAAGTTCTTTATTACAAATGAGGGTTTTAATTGTAAGCTTAGTTAGATAGGATGTAATTTAAACCCATTTAGAATGGCTCAGCCTTCAAAGCGAGCCCAATATTATTTAATTAGTCATGCAAGCCACTGAGCGTTACACGTAACACAAAACAACTAAAGTATTTATTACTTTTAGAGCTACGCTAAACCTTGCTTGAGCTAAA
The DNA here is from genome assembly GCF_051295495.1 of Thamnophis sirtalis. Classification (NCBI taxonomy): domain Eukaryota; kingdom Metazoa; phylum Chordata; class Lepidosauria; order Squamata; family Natricidae; genus Thamnophis; species Thamnophis sirtalis. The sequence continues at coordinate 171,269,223 of NW_028261382.1, forward strand.
TTTTCAATAAAGCGCACCCAGTGTTTAAACACATTTTATTTTTTTTAATTGGCAAATGCTCGGTAAATTTTATATGGGGGGTTTTAAAAATCAGGACAAGGAATCTTGTTTTGAGAGACAACTGCTTCCACATATCATCAGCTCCCAAGCTATGTGGAAGGCTATGCAAGTGTTATTCCCCAAGGGGCTAAAAAACATATAACACAACCCAACCCTCAACTTTCTTCGATAGGATATGTTCCGTACCAATTCACAAGAGGACAGAAAATTCCGGGGTGCTAAAATACGGATCCAGAAGTATTAAGAGTTCTTGCCTGGTGCTAGTATTGTATCCAGCTGTCTTCATTCCAATTGTTCTTCTATCAGTAATTTGAAAGTCAGTCAAGGTCAGATTGCAAGTAAGTGTGTGTCCTTACTTTGTTTAGTGTTTCCCCCCCAGGGGGAAAAAAGTAAAATCCAACAGCCTTGTTCTTCTTTTAGGAAGCTATTTTACTACATACACTGCATATTGCACAGTAGCTGCTTTTATTTTATTTTTTTCCTGTGGGAAAGCACCAAGAATTCTTACGTTGCAGCCTTAACATATATAATCAAGATTTTTTTATTTTTAAAAAAACCCCATCGTTTGTGTTGATGCTGCTTTGCCGAATGCACAGGACCAGCACCTGCCATAAAGAACTTAAATTTTATATTTGGCAGTTGAGGGTTGGGGTTAAAGCCAATTTAAAAGGGGAAAAAATATGTACAGTGCGTTAAATGACAGATTGTGTCAGTCACGTAATGGAGCTGACTTTCTTGTGCATGCATTTTAAAAAGGAGAAAACCCTCCCCAGAATTTTAATTTATATACAGTATTAATTCCCTAATAAAGACACTTATCAAGCAGGTTTTGGGAAACCAGGTGAGAACTGTGTCTTAATCTCTGTTTAGGAACTAAATGCCTGGTGATTGTCAACTTGATTTTTTTGTGTGTTTACTGTATGATTACTCTGTATAGATTGTACCAGTTGCACTATATGATGGACAGGAAATTTCATTTATAAATGTATTTGTATAAATTCCTAATGGATGTTCTCTATCTTTCTATAGAAAAATCTATATGATGGATAGGAAATTTCATTTATAAATGTATTCGTATAAATTCCTAATGGATGTTCTCTCTCTATCTATAGAAAAATCTTTTGGGACAGACATTTTGACTATCAGTATTGAAAATGTGCTTCTCTTTAAAATTTCAAACTACATTTTATATGTTCCCAAAGTTGCTTCTATATGGATTATGCTTTATGCTTTGTTTTATTCTTTCTGTTTGTTCACTGTTTAAATAAAAAAAAAAAAGGTAACTAATTACCTGAGCAGGCTGGAGAGAGAATGATGGTAGAGTTATTGAAATTATGGTATTTAGAAATGAGGGACTTTCCAGAGTTAATGCAAGCAACATGATTTTCTTGGTATCGAATTAACCCTTTCCTGGGTCACTTTTATTTCTTTAAATAGGGAAATAAACAAGAACTTACTCTGAAATAAATGCCGGTACCGGTATGTTCAATGACGTTTCCTCCTAATAAATGCATTTGACTACAATCTTTTTTTAAAAAAATGCTAACCTCTATTTACTGCATTTATTTACTGCTGGTGATTTTTTAAAACCACTCTTCTACTATCCTTTGTGATTGCTTTAATCAATTTTGATTGTGTATCTTTTTCTATCATCTTTCATATGAAAACAAATTATAAACATGTCTGTTACAGTAAATTCAATATTCCCATTGGTTAATAAGTACATGTAGTAATTAGGATAATATTTCAAATTCACAATACATCCGTTTGGAGTTATGCGTTTGCTAGAGCAGCAGACTTTAGTATTGACAGTTAGTTAATTCAAACGTTTCATTTGAAAAAGTTCCTATGCAGCTTTTCAAAGTTCTCTTTGTGTATTCATAATTGTATCTGAGACACAATAATGTGATAAGTCAGGGTCATATAACATTACATCTGCTTTCTACATGTTCAAATAATATTTGGAAAAATGTGTGAAGGTGTTTATGTTAGTGGACATTGGTGTAGGGCAGGGGTGGGTTTCAGGCGGTTCGCGGTGGTCCCCGCGAACCGGTTGGTCGGCGAACCCGGAAGTAAGTAACTTCCGGGAACGCCGAAGGATCCACCCGCCCGCGTTTCTTACCCGGTTTTGACGAGTTCTGCGCTTCCACGCATGCGCAGAATGCATACAGCGCCTGCGCGATCCTCCAGGAGCAGCTGGAGCATCGCACAGGTGCTAGTACGCATGCGTGCACTGCGCACGTGCACGAGGACGCCGCCGGCCCCGTTCCAACCGAACCGGTTGGAACGGGGCGAGAAACCCACCCCTGGTGTAGGGTGAAACCAAAAGAGCTATTTTAAATTTGCTTTATTGTTATTTGGATATCTGTGGAACAACATGTCTAGTACATACCTTTTGATGAAGAAAGGAACCAGTGGTACTTTTATTTATTTATTTCATGGAATGGAATAAATTTATGGAAATTTATGGAAACATTGGAAAGAAATAGGGGAAAGAGATACTTTTTGCTCTCTGTGGCTCTTTGCATGCTTTCAAAGGTTTTTCTGCAAAGGGAATGTGAGGATGGGAGCTGCAGAGAGAAGAAGGGGAGGCAGGAATCCCATTGACAATATTTTGAGTAATTAGCATGTACTTTCTTGGTCTTAACCTCATAGTCTTAGTGTAACAAAGAGTGAATAGAATCTAACATTGCTTGACGGGATTTCTGCCTCCCCTTTTTTTGTATTATTACTGTTCTTTTGGCATCCTTCCTTTACATTAAAATATTTCTGTTCCAACGAGGAACAGAACTCATGGTGTTTCAGGGGAAAAGCTTACCTATCATCTGGCTCTATGGGAGAACTTGAAACCTGTTATTTATGTCTCAGTAAAACATGAATAATATATACATGTCAACACATATTTTTTTAATAAGGAAAGGAACAGTTCTTGCACATGGTTTCATATAAGGAATGCCATTTAAGCATTCAAAATGGAGGCCACCTATAACGGATTTTTACAGCTATCTGTGGGAGGCATACAAGATTAAATACATATATCATGATTACAGAGAACATATACCTATCTCTTACTAGAAGCAGGGAAGACCTTCTACCACTTAATTTCTGTACTTTTTAGGTTTAGTTTCACTATAAATAGCACAGATCTCCCTTAAAGAACCTTTCAGAAGCAGTAGAAAATAAACTATTAAATGCTATCCAGGGGGAACTCGTACCAATCAATGTGATTTAAAGGAAGTTTAGAATAAAGTAAATGCTCTCATATATTCCAGTGATCAAGAAATAAACACACAGCTCTCAAAACTCATAGAAGGCAGTAATTCAATCAAAATGGTTGTGTTCGCTTCATAAACCTCTCAAAAGCATGATGTGATTACGAATGGCAGCAAAACTGGATAGTATTATCTATGTAAGATGCCCCCTTCCCCCAATACAGTAATGTTATGTAACAAATAGAAATACAGATAATTTCTGTATGGCCCAAGGTGGTTCACCCACAAATGCGCGAATGACAAAAGCGCGCCTGACTAAACCGCGGTGACAAAACCGCGCCGACAAAAGCACGCCTACGAATGAACGCTGAAGCGCGCCGACAACAGCGCGCCGACAGAAGTGCACTGTAACCCTAACCCTAACCCTAACCCTAACCCTAACCCTAACCCTAACCCTAACCCTAACCCTAACCCTAACCCTAACCCTAACCCTAACCCTAACCCTAACCCTAACCCTAACCCTAACCCTAACCCTAACCCTAACCCTAACCCTAACCCTAACCCTAAACCTTACCTTAACTTAAATCGTGCTTCTGTCGGCGCACTTTTAACATCGCGGTTTTAGCGCCGCGGTTTTAGCGCCGCGGTTTTAGCGCCGCGGTTTTGCCGTTCGCGCATTTGTCGGGTCACGGCCCAAGGTCTGTGTGAAGACACTTACAAGTAATAGAATTTTTATACATAAAATACATTTAATGTAGCTCTGTTGATGCTCATGGATGCAGTCAGTTCAGCACTGATATTATTCTTTTATCTATATTTTAAAACCAGTAATTAAATCATTGTTCCAGTTTTTCCCTGAGCGCCATCACTCTGCTAAACAAATAATTCCTTCAACACTGTCAAACTATTTACTAAGTCTGCACTACTATTAATCTTCTCATTGTTCCTATCATCCATCTCCTCCCACTTATGACTGTATGACTGTAACTTTGTTGATTGTATCCTTACGATTTATATTGATTGTTTCCTAGTATGATTTGATTGCTTATTTGTACCCTTAACTATCATTAAGTGTTGTACCTTATGATTCTCGATGAATGTATCTTTTCTTTTATGTACACTGAGAGCCTATGCACCAAAGACAAACCCCTTGTGTGTCCAATCACACTTGGCCAATAAGGAATTCAATTCTATTTCTATTCTATTCCCATTCCCTATTCTATTCTATTCTTTTCTATTCTATTATTCTTGATGAATGTATTTTATTCGCTTATGTACACTGAGAGCCTATGCACCAAAGACAAATCCCTTGTTTGATTGCTTGCAGAGCCACGTTGCCTTTTCAAACACACACACACACACAAACACACACACAGCTGGATAAAAGTATATAAGCCCAGCTTCACTGATTACAAGTTTGAAAAGGCAACGTGGCTCCACCTGCAATCAAAGGCTCAGATCGGAAGGCAGCAGGGGAATTGGGGGGGGGTATGGCAGAGGAGCTGCTTTCAAGCCATTGGAAAATATATGCAATCCAACTTCTGTGTTTGTGTTTGTTTGAGAGTGAGTTTGAGAGTGAGAGAGGGATCCAACTTCTCTGCGTGCATGTGACTGTTTGAGAGAGGGGGAGGGAGGGAGAGAGGGAGGAAGGAGGGGGAGGGAGAAGAAAAAGAATGAAATAAAACATTTTCCCAAAGGAGAAAAACAAATGCTGTCGCTTTAAATCGGAACTGAGCATGCCTGGCTGTGGAATTCTGGGAGTTGAAGTCCACAAGTCTAAAAAAATTTGAAACCCCTGTGTCAGTGCCTCACCAGCCATAAACCTCACTGCACGTCACTGCCCTAGTATATGCTACAGTATATCTGATAGTAGGATTGCAATTGTTTCCCACGTTAAATACAGATTCTATGTCATACTGGAAAGTAGATCCATACTGTTAAGTATTCATGCCCAATTAATATTCATGATGCCAGCAACAGCCTCTTGCCTTCTGGTTGGCTGAAAGGCAGCAGAGGGTGTTGCTGGCCTAGAGTTATAGTTGATTGGCCGAGGGACTGACGTCAGCGGTTGCTGCCTAGTCCCCGGCCGGTGATTGGTTAACTGTTTAGTATAAATACCTTTGGCGCGCGTTGTGTTCTTCGAATCGCTGTCAGCTTAGAATAAAGTCGTTTGGTTTGTTGAACCCTGGCTGCCGCGTCGTCCTTCCTTCGCTACATAAAACATACTTTGCAAGAATCAAAATTGGAAATCAAATCACCATAACACAATTATCAAAGCAAGACTGCTAATGCCTGAGACCGAGTATACCTAACAAGACAACTGAAGCAGGCCAGAAAAACTTTATTCCACCGTGATGACTTGATTCCCCCAGTGACAGAAATGAATCTGAAGTCCGCTCTTGCTGTTCTTGATTCTTCGTCAAGAAGAATCTTACGGAGTTGGATGTTTATCTAATTTGAACTTGAGCCGAGGTGGCGCAGTGGTTAAATGCAGCACTGCAGGCTACTTCAACTGACTGCAGTTCTGCAGTTCGGCTGTTCAAATCTCACCGGCTCAGGGTTGACTCTGCCTTCTATCCTTCCAAGGTGGGTAAAATGAGAACCCGGATTGTTGTTGGGGGCGATATGCTGACTCTGTAAACCGCTTAGAGAGGGCTGAAAGCCCTATGAAGCGGTATATAAGTCTAACTGCAATTGCTATTGCTATTGCTAACTACCGGACACAGAACTTGTCAAAATTTTGTTTTGAGTTTATTGGCCCATTCTCAGCCCATTATGCCATCCCATTTTTATCATGCTCTTCTGTGTAATGAAAGGACATCATTATGCAATGAAAGGGTTAATTGGCCAATGCCACCATGCTAAAAGAATTCAAAGTAGATGAGAGCCCTTGGACAGTTTTGTAGCCTAAAAAAGAAGAAAAAGGAAAGGAGATAACTAGCATATTGTACAAAAAAGGGGGAAAAAAAGAATCTCATTAATTATAGAACGACTGTTTAGCTTGTCACAAGGGGTTAAACTCCTTGTGACAGGCTAAACACGCATTCTATAATTAAACACAGAGGAGTTTTGTTGATGTACACATTTAAAGAGAAACAACCTACCATAAACAATTGCTGCCTGTTCATACGATATTAGTGTTAAATAAAGTTTTAATTGTTCTTGACCTTCTTATCTTCTGCATAAATGAGAAGCATAATAAAATGCTTCCTTGTTCCCAACATATAAGATACTAATCTACCAGAACTAAGAAGAGATATGACAATATCAACATGGGTCAAACTTGTAGGAACTTTTCTATTAATCAAGTTTGGAGTGCAGCAGGAGGATTTTAAATAATTTTTTTCCCCAAAGCATTAGGAAAAAAAAAATCCTTTCTTTCCAAATAAACCTTCTTGTTGCCATGCTGCTAATACTATTATAATACCCAAGTTCATACACACACAAGGAGCTGAGGTGGCGCAGTGGTTAGAGTGCAGCACTGCAGGCTACTTCAGCTGACTGCAGTTCTGCAGTTCGGCTGTTCAAATCTCACCGGCTCAGGGTTGACTCAGCCTTCCATCCTTCCGAGGTGGGTAAAATGAGGACCCGGATTGTTGTTGGGGGCAATATGCTGACTCTGTAAACCGCTTAGAGAGGGCTGAAAGCCCTATGAAGCGGTATATAAGTCTAACTGCTATTGCTATTGCTATTGCTAAGCAACTTTCTTTTCAGACCATTAGCCAGTTCATTACTTTATCAGGTCTTGTGGATACTTCTATTCTGCTCAAAGTTTTAGTTTCATTTTAGAACAATCATACCCTATTGACTTTCTCTTCTTAGAGTACCAGTAATTGCAATCCAAGTGACTTGCACAATCCTTTGTCTTTAAGATCAGGTTTCTTGTTCATAGCTACAATATCCATTTTTGTATTAGTTTCCTGTTTTCTTGGTATGTCCTTCTTTTCTAACTTTACGTTAGGGTCAATGAATTATCCCAGTTGTCTGTTTGTATTCCCCTATTACCTGCCATGTATTAATTCTCTGTACTAATCTTTGGATTACGGGAACGACTAGCACATATGTGTGAGGAGAAACTTTACCTTTACCTTTAACTATTTGGTGATTGGAACTATTGACAGCTAAAATATTGTATTACTTTTTTCTTTCTCTTTTGTTGTGTTTTTCCCCTTAAAAAAAAAAATCTACGGATTTTTCTTTTCTTTGACAATGCATATATTGTTATCTCTGTCTTTTTCCTATTTCTATGTCATTATTTGAAAAGCAATAAAAGAGTATGATCATATGAGTGTGAGACTCATCTGTAAGTGTGAGCTTGTTGCCAAGTGCCCAGATCATGATCACAAGACTGCTCGATTTTGAACACTTGGTAAACAAGTGATTGTTAGTTGAGGAGCTCCCACGATACACATTGCTATACAGCGAATACAGCAATTGGGGGAATTTGATTGTACCTCTCGATTGGGAAAAGTACATAGGAAATATAAGATCCCAATCATACATTGGGATGTATGCCAACAATTTATAGTAATGTGTTGGGAGAGTATGAGGAACGGTTGCAGGAACTGGGTATGTCTAGTTTAATGAAAACAAGGACTAGAGGAGACATGATAGCAGTGTTCCAATATCTCAGGGGTTGCCACAAAGAAGAGGGAGTCAAACTATTCTCCAAGGCACCTGAGGGTAGAACAAGAAGAAATGTGTGGAAACTAATCAAGGAGAGAAGCAACTTAGAACTGAGGAGAAATTTCCTGACAGTGAGAACAATCAATCCGTGGAACAGAAGTTGCCTCCAGAAGTTGTGAAAGCCCCAACACTGGAAGTCTTTAAGAAGAAGTTGGATAGACATCCGTCTGAAATGGTTTAGGGTTTCCTGCCTAGGCAGGGGGTTGGACTAGAAGACCGCCAAGATCCCTTCCAACTCTGCTATTGTATTATTGTATTATTGATACGCTGCGTAAGCACAAATAGTAGATTCCACAGTATAATCAGAGGTCGTATACAGCCGGTTTTCTTCGGTTCGGGCGAACCAGTAGCGGTGGCTACATGCTCATATTTGTGAACCGGTAGGGAAGGTAAGTAAATCTCACCGCTGAGTATAATCTCATTTCTTCAATTTATGAATGTGTATGCATTAATATTGTTGCTTTACATCTGGAATTGTAATCTGAAGCCAACCAATGATGTCTTCACGAATCCTCTGTTTTTTGTTACTGAGATGCTTTGGATATAGTTTTTTCCCCCTCTGTTTTTTTTAAACTTGCAGGTTGTACAAACAACTATCGAATGATAACTATCTTTGTCTTTGTAAGCCGCCCAGGGTAACTAAGAGTGAGTTGGGTGGCCATATAAATGTTCTTAAATAAATAAATAAGAAAAGTAAACTAGCCAACTACTCTTCTGTTCGAAATCCTGATGGATCACTTTTTGCTATTCAATCTCCTATCCTATCTATTAATTATGCATTGAATGATAAGCTCAGAACAAAGGGAAGACTGAAATAGTTTCTAGGAAAAGGGCTGCAATCTTTCCCCCTAGGACCCTTATTCCCGAGCCCCCTTTCTCAGCTTTGCCTTCTTCAAGCTAGAAAGCCATAAATATTCCTTAGGTTGATAACAGGCCTCATTGTATCTATGACTCATTGGTCTCCCCCCAGATTTGTGGGAGCTGCCACGACCATCCTTGAGGGACTGATGTTCCAGATTTATCTCTCTCTAGCCATGCTACTGTATTTCATTCAAACATTTATTATTAAATAAAAGGTCATTGCCCTGGTACCATATAAAAGCAGCAATTCATTGCTTACTTGTGACATACATGGATATCTACCTTGACTGGACACAAACACATTTTCACAAATATATTATGAATAGGATACGATCAGTTTCTTCCAGGGCAAAACGCCAACGGTAAAAAAATATATGCAATCCCTTTAGATATGTATAAAATTAAACATGACCACATTTTCCAAGCGATACAATCAAATCAAAGTAGATACTTGTTTATAGACATAAGTCCGTCCCGTTTCCCCCCCCCACCCGCAATTTTTTAAAACAATAGTTTGTCTGAGAAACAAATGTAATTGTTGGAGACATTGTCATGTATATTTTATTTTGGACTAAATCCAGAATAAAAATTCAGATAATGACATAATTGAAATAAAAAAAATATATGGAGGGCTACAGATGTAATTGTTATATACATTCATAAACAATTGTATGCTTCTATGATAGCCTTATATTTCCTTATCTTCTTTAAAATAAATGTATTTCTTAACTCCAGATGTGATGCTTCAGGCATTTCAGGGAACAACTCTAGAATGTTTTGCACTGAATTGCATTTGTGTTGATTCTGTAAATTAAATTTCCTTAACACTCTGTAGACTGACATGCAACCTGAATACTGTGTGGTGATCATTGAGTTTATTATCATATATATATATATTATCATATATATATATAAATAAATGACTCTTTGTGTGTGTGTGTGTGTGTGTGTGTGTGTTTGTGTGTGTGTGTTCTGGAATGCCTAGAGCAATTTCAACCAAACTTGGTACACAGATGACTTACACTTTGGAAACAAATACTGTGGGAGTAAGACACCCCTAACACCCTTCGGTGTGTGTGTTCTGTTACGATACAGCCTATTGTGCCTTCAAATGGCTTCTACTGTATTGCCATAAAATGGCTTCTACTGTACAGCGTAATGGAGTTGCCATGGTAACGGCTTCACAGTACTCCACAAGGGAGCTCTCTCTGGTAAGGGGGAAAGTGCATTAGAAATTATGTGTAGTCCAGATATTTCCCCCCTATAAATAAATACCCAGGCAATGCCAGGTTATCAGCTACTAACTTATAAAATGTTGTCATCTGTAGTACTGGTATGGGTTTCTGAGAAGCCAGTATCCTATTATAGAATGATTGAGAAAGCATCAACTATATATTTGTCAACAAACATGAGCACCCTGCTATGGCTGTACAATACATTACATTGTAGATTTCTAAGTTACAAGTTCCCTGAAAGGCAGCCTAGAAATGATGTACAGTTGTAGAAGAATTCTGTCACAAATCTACTGATGACTCTGTTGATACCTATGCTCAGTGGTGTATTAACCATTAAGCAGACTAAGCACATGCTTAGGGCACCAGGCCCAAGGGGGCACCACAAAGTTGAGAAATAAAAAAAAACCAATGAAGATTTGTACAGTATGTACAAAGGAGGGGGAGGCACCAAGATTTGTCAGTGCTTAGGACACTAGTAAGCCTTAAGCCGCCACTGCCTATACTATTTAACCCCTGAAAAGGTGAAGCACCTTTAATGTGACTTGAAAGGGGGAACCAATGGTGGTTGTTAAAAGCTATCATATTCAGGGGTACTCTAGTTAAATAAGCATCCATATATCCTTTGGCCATATACTCCTCCAGATTCGATTAATATATTATATGGCCTTTTAAATAGAAAGACATTCCTCCTGGATCCAAAACCTTTCCTTAGCAGGAAACATCCCATAAGACCAGACCCCAGCCCAGGAGTCTGTTCTCACAGTGCCAACCAACTGTACAAGGAAACATTGGTTACAAGATAGCAATAGCAATAGCAGTTAGACTTATATACCGCTTCATAGGGCTTTCAGCCCTCTCTAAGCGGTTTACAGAGTCAGCATATTGCTCCCAACAATCCGGGTCCTCATTTTACCCACCTTGGAAGGATGGAAGGCTGAGTCAACCCTGAGCCGGTGAGATTTGAACAGCCGAACTGCAGAACTGCAGTCAGCTGAAGTAGCCTGCAGTGCTGCATTTAACCACTGCGCCACCTCGGCTCCAAGATGTCTGGGCAACATGGTGGGGAGAGAAAGGAAGAAACAAGATACAAGACCAACTACATGATACACCCTGCCATACATCAAAAGCATCTTGGAAGCAGCAGAATGCAGCTTCCGAGATCTGCAAGTGGGCATCGCACATTGCCCAGAGGCTACCATACGAGGGCAAATTATGCATTGTAAAGATTGCTTGGAGGTGGGAGATACTTCCAATGTAATCTATTGGCTCAGTGGTGGGTTTCAAAAATTTTTGGAACCTCTTCTGTAGGTGTGGCCTGCTTTCCGGGTCCACTGGTGGAACCTCTTCTAACCGGTTTGGTAGATTTGACGAACCGGTTCTACCGAACTGGTGCGAACTGGTAGGAACCCACTTCTGTACTGGATCCCCTGCATGGATTGCCTCTTTGACAATGTAAAACAGACAGGGAGGAGGCTAAGCGCTAGATTGCAAGGATACAAGCTAACGGTCAGATGAAGAGATCTGAACTCATTGGTAGCTTCACATTGCAATGAATAAGGACATTCATTCAATATTGCAGCTACTAAGATTCTTGGATGAGCAGGTACAAAAACAGCCAGGGAAGTGATTGAAGTCTGGGAAATGGGCCCCTTGTCAGTCAACAGGTGTGCTGAGTTACCACCAGCTTATAAATAGCAATAGCTGTTAGACTTATATACTGCTTCATAGGGCTTTCAGCCCTCTCTAAGCAGTTTACAGAGTCAGCATATGGCCCCCAACAATCCGGGTCCTCATTTTACCCACCTCGGAAGGATGGAAGGCTGAGTCAACCCTGAGCCGGTGAGATTTGAACAGCCGAACTGCAGAACTGCAGTCAGCTGAAGTAGCCTGCAGTGCTAAGCACTAAGGAGGCAAGGACTTGGCAGCACAGCCAAAGACTTAATGGATGGCCATCAACATGCCAATCAGCAACTAAAAAGCTACACAGAACCAGGCACCATATGAATACCACACACAGAATGGACCAAAGCACATACTCTGGTAGAGAGATGTTCCTAGAGGTTGGGCTCCATCATGAAAGGCTCAGAAGGCCTTTCTGATCAAAGGGGACTGACCCAATTGGATCCTGCAACATTATCCTGGGATACGTATATCTACCTTCATTCATAAGCTCACTAGTCTTCCAGCAGATGGTCTTCCGAGAGAGTCTATTGATCTCCATGGCAGATAGAGATGGACCCATTTGCCCACAGAGCTGCTTCATAGGAAGAAACAATATAAAAATATTGTTAGCTGTTGGGGTTGATGTGGCTGCCTACTCCATCTCTCAAGATGTTCTTCACAATGGTGTCATGTCAATATGCACTAATGTATCAACATCTAAGCACGTTTGTGCATCATTGGAATTATTACCATCTGTATTTACTATGAAGGGTTTCTTCCAGCTTCCTCTTCCATGTTTGCAGACAACTTGAAAAAGTACACTATTATTATTTATTATTATTATTTATAAAATTTATATGCCGCCCAATCCCGAAGGACTCCGGGCGGCTTACAAAAAAGAGAAAAAAAAGAAACATAACGAACACATAACGAGAAAAAAAAAACGGTTTAAAATCACACCACCAAATACATTCATTCTAATCGGGGCTGGACCTCAACAGTGAGTTCAACAGCCCCCGGCCTGCGGGAACAGCCAGGTTTTTACAGCTTTCCTGAAGGCCATGAGAGTGGGTATGGCCCAGATCTCTGGGGGTAGCTGATTCCAAAGAGTCGGAGCAGCCACAGAGAAGGCTCTCCTCCGGGGGCCCACCAGCCGACACTGTCTGGCTGACGGCATCTGAAGGAGGCTCAATCTGTGGGATCCTACTGGCCGCTGGGAGATATGTGGCAGTAGGCGGTCTCGAAGATACTCTGGCCCTAAGCCATGTAGGGCTTTAAAGGTAATAACCAACACCTGTTTCATCCTGAAACAGTTATTCTTCCGTGAGCTGACTGGTGTTCTAGTGGTTTAAACATTTATTGTTAGTCATTCTAAAGTGAAGAAAATGAGAGAGAGGAAAATTTCATTTATTTTCATTTCATTTATTAAATTTATAGACCGCCCAATCTGGGCGGCTTACAACGAAAGAAGAAAAAAAGAAAAGGAGAATAAGTAAAAAAAAAAATAGTTTAAAATGTGTGGAAAGAGTTATTCATCAACCTCTAAGATAAAAAAAGGATGAAGGTTTTTTTAAAATCAGTGATCAACTTGGCAGAAATGGAGGTGTCCCTCAGATAATTGTATTAAATGATACTCCTTGCCATTTCTTTTAAAGAAAAAGAGGCTGGTTTGGGCATGCACGAGGTTGGTTGTTTCTGTTTATGATCACAACAGCTTGCAATGAAAAGCTGTCATTTTTTTCTCAGGGTGTGTAGAACCAGTTCATCTGCTATATCCTACCATGGAACCAGCGCCGATCTCTGAAGTGGCTGTGATGTATTGGCACTTTTAGGAATTTGATTTGAGCCTCAGGGAGTAGTAAGTGACTTTACAGTCATGCAGCTGCAAAAATAACCAGATATGTGTTTTCAGAGATTTTCTTTTTTTGCAAACCTTCTTTATCCAAATCGCCATCCACGATACTTAGACGCAATGGTCATGCAAATTTACACTACAGCTGCTCCTCATATCCTCATCTTTTTCTCTCTCCTGAACTCTTTTGCACAAACAGTACACACTGCCATCTGTCCAGAGGAATAGGGGGTGACAGTTTTTTTTTTAAAAAAAATTATGTGCAGCTGGAATCTCATAATCATTCTATCATGCATCGGCACAGCCAATCCCTCGGAAAGCTTTCCAACTCTTCTGCTAAAGAGTTTTCATGGCTTACAGAGACCAAAGTAATACAAACAGTATTCTGCATTTACCTCCAATTTCTTTAGTCTTTTGTCATACTTAGGGGGCAAATGTGCAAGTTTCTTGCATTTCTGGACATTGTTTAGCATTTTGCATAGTCTGCCCATTTAGAAGTAAATCTTTCTGTTCAACGAGACTTCTTAGTAGGTTTAAAATTGCTTTCTTTATTAATATTTTATACAGGTGATCTTAGTGAGGTATCTTAATGTGTGACTTAACTGAATAGAATTCATAAATTTCAGAAACTACAGATCAGTTCCAGCTTTGGCACCTACAACGATATAAATTTGGAACTTCACGGAGCTTCACTTCTTTATTTAAGACATGGGATGGTAGGAATGATAACAGAGGAAAATAATAGTCCAGAGAAGGAAAGATATTAAGCACTTTTGTGTATTGTGTATCAAAGTTAAAATGGGTATCAATCAGAGGTGGTATTCGGCAGGTTCTGACCAGTTCTGGAGAATCGGTAGTGGATATTTTGAGTAGTTCAGAGAACTGGTAAATACCATCTGTGACTGGCCCCGCCCCATCTATTCTCTGCCTCCCAAGTCCCAGCTGATTGGGAGGAAATGGGGATTTTGCAGTATCCTTCCCCTGGAGTGCAGAGGGAAAGGAGCAGTGGTGGGATTCAGCCAGTTCGCACCTATTCGGGAGAACCGGCTGGTAACTTTCTAAGCAGTTCGGAGAACCGGTTGTTGGAAGAAATCTCATTTGGTTTTTTCCCCCATTTTACAGGGCTAATCCTGTAAGGAAGGCAGGAAGGAAACATTCTGGTGTTGTTTCTAGCCTCATCTTTATTGCCCTGCTTACAGAAACTGCCTCTCCGGTTAACCCTTATTACATTGTAACAGCTAAGGTGAAGCGCCCATCAACGTGAGTGATGTTGAGTTGGCCATGCCCACCCAGTCACATGACCACCAAGCCCCACCTAACCTGCTGATCATCAGGACAGAGAACCGGTTGTTAAATTATTTGAATCCCACCACTGGAATGGAGATTTTAACAGTATCCTTTCCCTGTCACGCCCACCAAGCCATGCCCACCAAGCCATGCTACGCCCACCAAGCCACACCCACAAAACCGGTAGTAAAACATTTTGAATCCCACCACTGGTATCAACGTGTCACGACATTTTCAGCTAAGATAACAGTAGGGAATACGATTTAATCTAGTTTATAGCAAGGGGAAACCACTGTGAATTTTAGCAGGGGGGAGAAAAATAAGTCACAACAGAGTCAAGTCGTTGCGGTATTTTAGCATATTGCAAATGAATGTTTCTGTTTGTGAAATGTCTCAGTTAATGGCGAGGATACTGTTAGATTGGTTAATTAATTTGGAAGACAGATTTTTGTACAGTGAGCCTCTGTGTGAGTTGAACCCCCCCCTTAAAAAAACACCCTCAGTCTATTCAGAAGGTAGGGCTTGAAAAAAAAAATAAGGGGGGGGGGAGAAATCTGTCTCTTTATGAATACTAATAAGAAACTCAAGGCGAGGTGGGGGGGAGATCAGTGCACTTCAAGTTTCATCTTTCCGTTTCCTAGAGGCGTAAACTCTGCAGTTGTCACCTTGGCGTATTCAGTGCCTCTTGAAGCACTAGACTTTTCCCGAGAGAATGTCAGTCCCAGCCCAGGGCAGTTTTGACAAACAGAGTATATATTGATACATGATAAAGTATGCTAGAAATCACCCCAGCGCTAAAGGCTACTCTGGTTTTAATATCATCATTTGAATTAACAAGCATTCTGTGGAGAAATAATGAGCTTTCATTATTCAGAACATCATCCTTACTGGGGGGGGGGGAAACTCAGGAACCATTAGCTCTTGAGAACTTAATGAAAGGATGATGAAGAATGTTTTGGAGATAAAAAGTTTGAATGGGCACACTTGGTAACCGAAATAAAAATATTAACATTTCTGTGAATGATGAAGACCTGGGAGGCTCCGGCATTCCGAGAGAAAAAATGATGCATGCAGGTGTCTCTGTTTCTCTCACACCTGCATATGTGCTTGATAAAAAAGGACAAGGATGATGATGATGATGATGATGAAGAAGAAGAAGAAGAAGAAGAGGAGGAAGAGGAGGAGGAGGAGGAGGAGGAGGAGGAGGAGAAGGAGAAGGAGAAGGAGGAAGAGGAGGAGGAGTTTGTCAATAACTTGCCAGGAAAAGCAGTATGAAAAACTGACCTGAAATTTTTAGACTAGGTGCAATGGATTTATAGCAATAATAATAGCAATAACAGTAGACTTATATACCGCTTCATAGGCCTTTCAGGCCTCTCTAAGCGGTTTACAGAGTCAGCATATTGCCCCCAACAACAATCTGGGTCCTCATTTTACCCACCTCGGAAGGATGGAAGGCTGAGTGAACCTTGAGCCGGTGAGATTTGAACCGCTGAACTGCTGATCTAGCAGTCAGCTGAAGTGGCCTGCAGTACTGCACTCTACCCACTGCGCCACCACGGCTCCCTTTTCTGAAAGAATGTTTTTGAGATAAAAGTTTGAATGGGCACACTTGGTAACCGAAATAAAATATTAACATTTCTGTGAATGATGAAGGACTGGGAGGCTCCGGCATTGGGGAAAAAAATACTGCCCGTGCAATCATATGCCAATTATTCATACTAATACCCGCTCTGAGAAAATATATATCTCAGGCCTTCAAGGCCATGTTCACGTTGCTATGGCATTGGAATTGGTCCCTTCTAAATCTGCAGTTTTGAACTCTTAATATTCCTTTAAGTAATGCTAACTGTGGGTGCCTGAAGCAACACTTTAAACCTGACAAACAGCAGCTGATGGCCAACCTTATTGTGATAATACGATGTTTCAGCTAGGGTGGTTAGAGAAGACCTAGATCAGTGTTTCTCAAGCTTGTCAACTTGAAGACGTCTGGACTTCAACTCCCAGAATTCCCCAGCCAGCTCGGTTAGATATGAAAGTTTCAGTCCCAGCTATGGTCTTATGTGAAGGACTACCTGTATGCAATGAAACATGTAAAGGAAATCTTCAACTGTAGTTGCAATGGAAAGTCCAATGTTTAGAAGCAATTTTTTTTTTACTGCATGGAGCCTTGCTGAAATATCAATGCATACCAGTGTCATGATGGTGATTTCTATAAGTTTCTCATAGGGAAAATGTTGCTGTTTTTTCCTAGCCTTTGTTTGCTTAGTTACAAGGTGTGCTTTTTAAAATATTTTGCTTATTTCAGTTCATTTAGCAATTTTCCAATTTTCCAATTTATTGGCATTTGTATGCCGCCCACTCCCATTGGGACTCTGGGCGGCTTACAGGCAAAAAACAAACATATATTAAAAATTTAAGATGAAATACAAGTGTTAAAAATCAACAACATGCATACAGTTGGAGTGGGGCTGGAGACTAATCAACAGCCCCAGGCCTGCCGAAACAGCCAGGTCTTCGTGGCTTTACGGAAGGCCGGAAGAGTGGTGAGGGTCCGGATCTCTACGGGAAGATCATTCCATAGGGCCGGAGCAGCAACAGAGACCGGCTGACGGCACCTGGAGGAGGCCCAATCTGTGCGATCTTATTGGTCGTTGGGAGGTAAATGGCAGGAGGCGGTCTCTCAGGTAGCCAGGTCCTAAACCATGAAGGTCTTTAAAAGTAACGACTAGCACCTGGAAGCGCGTCGGGAGACCAATGAGGAGCCAGTGCAGCTCGCGGAGGATGGGTGTAACATGGGTGTATCTAGGTACACCCAATATCGCTCGCGCGGCTGCATTCTGGACCAACTGCAGTCTTCGAACACTCTTCAGGGGCAGCCCCATGTAGAGCGCGTTACAGTAATCCAGCAAAGTTGTCAATGTTTGTGATAAGGGATTTGTCTTTTGCCAAGTCCAGCATCATAACCACAATACCATGTCTTCCCTTTCTAACAGAGACATAGTGTAGCTAAATTAGCACATCATTCTTATGATGACTTTTTCCTTTATTTTATAAATGGCAGTTTGCTCCAAATGTCATCAGTGCTGAAGCCAAGACCCCGTGAATTTAAATAGGCCCTTTTAAACTACAGTTAAATTTAGATCGAATCTAATATAGATCCCTGAATCTTAATTTATTATACATGCCCAGTGTGGCGAAGCAGGACAAATTCTAAATTAAAACTTTATGACTGAAGACTAAAAGGCCCAAAGATCAAATCTGTAATATCATATCATATATTAAAGTTCTTAATAGAGCTATCTTGGAAAGCAAGGTGGTTTTACAGTAATTTATGGTAAAGCAGAGTTTCTAGTCTTCTGAAGCAGACTTGGAATATGAAAGCAAATAAATAAATATGAGGCCCAGACAGCATGCGAAAGACATTTTTTTCCCGTTCAAAAATATTTCTCCGAAGTTTAAATACAACAGTATTAAACTTTAAAATAAGTTCATTGGTGCTATTTTAAAAATTCCATTTGGCAGATTTGCTACAAGTCTGCAATAAAAAAAGCTAAAATATATATCTGTCTATCTACATTTTATTCAGTATGACATATATATCTGTGCCTTTGAGTTCCTTTTGACTGCTGGAACAGTCCCTCCCTGCAGTTTACTTGGTAAGATTTTTCCGATGTGGTTTGCCATTGCCTCCTTCCCAGGGCTTGGGGTCTTCTGGCTGGCTTTGTTTCCAAGGCAGGACTGGAACTCATACTCTCTCACTTTCTAGCCTGATGCCTTAACCACCACGCTAGTGGTGGGTTTCAAAAATTGTTCGAACCTACTCTGTGGGTGTGGCCTCCTTTGTGGGAGTGGCTTGCCACCCATGTGACCGGATGGGAGTGGCTTGCCGCCCATGTGACCGGATATGAAGATGCCGACGACACTTGTCAGAACCACCTTAAATTCCCTCACACACAGCAATGGCATGCATAAGAATAGGATGTCAACTTGTCTTTTAAAAGGCATCTTTGGTTTGGGTTAAAACAACTTCAACACACGCAATGTTCTGATTGCACCACAAACGCAGTCGTCATCCTTACCTTTCACAGAGGCACTGAGTTTTATAAATATGAGCATGATAGTGTAGAATAATCATATCCAAGGACCAGTGGTGGGTTTCAAAATTTTTTGGAAGCTCTTCTGTAGGTGTGGCCTGCTTTCCGGGTCCACTGGTGGAACCTCTTCTAACCGGTTCGCTAGATTTGATGAACCGGTTCTACCGAATAGGTGCAAACTGTTAGGAGCCCACCTCTGCACCACACCAAACTGGCTGTCATGAAGCTGTTAAAGGACAGTTATTCACAAAGGCTACAAAAATTCATTGAATCTGAAAGTATGCATTCTGCTCCAATGGGTTTAACCTGCTGTATGCTTTGTTTTAACTATTATACTTTCCTTTCCTCCCTTATTTAGTTTTTTAGGTTATATCTTGATTCTATCTGCAGAGGCAGCTGGGGCAAACACTGGGACCAGAGGCGGGTTCCTACCACTTCGCACCTATTCGGTAGAACCGGTTCGTCAAATCTACCGAACCGGTTAGAAGAGGTTCCACCAGTGGACCCGGAAAGCAGGCCACACCTACAGAAGAGGCTCCAAAATGTTTTGAAACCCACCACTGGTCCTTGGATATGATTATTCTACACTATCATGCTCATATTTATAAAACTCAGTGCCTCTGTGAAAGGTAAGGATGACTACTAAGAGCCGAGGTGGCGCAGTGGTTAAATGCAGCACTGCAGGCTACTGCTAGATCAGCAGGTCAGCGGTTCAAATCTCACCAGCTCAGGGTTGACTCAGCCTTCCATCCTTCCGAGGTGGGTGAAATGAGGACCCAGATTGTTGGGGGCAATATGCTGACTCTCTGTAAACCGCTTAGAGAGGCCTGAAAGGCCTATGAAGCGGTATATAAGTCTACTGCTATTGCTATTGCTACTGCGTTTGTGGTGCAATCAGAACATTGCGTGTGTTGAAGTTGTTTTAACGCAAACCAAAGATGCCTTTTAAAAAACAAGTTTACATCATATTCTTATGCATGCCAGTGCTGTGTGTGAGGTAATTTAAGGTGGTTCTGACAAGTGTCGTCGGCATCTTCATATCCGGTCACATGGGTGGCAAGCCACTCCCATCCGGTCACATGGGTGGCAAGCCACTCCCACAAAGGAGGCCACACCCACAAAGTAGGTTCGAACAATTTTTGAAACCCGCCACTGACTGGGACTCACTGATGATCAATTGGTGACCAATCGCCAAACCATCATTTTGTTCTAGGAAATTTCAATAGACTTGAAAAGGGAGAGGTGGAAGAAAAAAGAAGAGAAGGAAATAAGAACCAGTAGCTATCAGTAGCATATCTTAAGTCACTGTGTTTGTTGTTAGCAGATGCATTGAGATAAACACAATTACCTCAAGAGGTGTTGTCTTTTGGGGATGCTTATCATAATTCTGTTTTAAATCCAAACAGCTGTTGTTTAACTACTACAGACCACAATGTATCTACAGCTTGAGGCCATAAAAGTAGCTTTATTACACACTTTGTTTTTTCTCTCCCTCTCCAATTTGATTTAATTTCAGTGTGTCAGACATCAAAATGCTATATATATAATTTGCATATTACAGATACATATGGCCTCAAATTCCCATACCTAGCTAAATGGGAGAACTGATACAGAATAATTAATTTGGGAGGGGCCAATACTTAAAAAAAACCCCACAAAACAGGGACAAGGTAACTTCATCTGCATGCGCTTATACTGTTTGGACAATTAGAATTCCTTGGAGAACTTTGGTGTTTTATTTTATTTTACATAGGATGTTTGGGTAAATTGATGCTATCATAGCTTGTTTTTTACAATTTAGCCCTGAAGTCATGAATCTCTATGATTGAATTATCAGTTGAACGTATGAACTAATGCTCTTGAAGAGATAGAGACTTAGGGGGAAAAAAGCTAGTTCTGACCCCTGTTCTCCGTCCAGGAACGAAAGCTGAAACAAATGTAAATGAGAATGTTTTTTAATCAGTCCAGACTCTCGTTGGCTGAAAGCCACATAAACAAAGAGATAAGTACTCTGGCAGCAAGTCCTACAAACCTTGGCAGCAATGCAAACAAACTCTGGCAGCAATCCAGACTGCCAAGTTTGTTTCTCGTTAGCCCCTAACGTTGACTTCTGCAAGAAGGGTGTGGCAGAATCAGTCTCTTTTATAATCAGGAGAGGATTTTAATGAGCATCAGCTGGGCGTAAATACCTCCTGTAATTAAGTAGTTGTTCTTGACGCCGAGTAGCCCTTTGACGGCGTGCATCCCGGAACAACTCACAGGTGTTTTCTGGATCACTCACTCTTGTCTCCTCCCTACTGATCCAAGGCTCAGGCGCCACCTGGTGGCCAACCAGTCTCTCTGCGCCCTGCTCGGAGTCGGTACCCTGTCCAGGGTCCTCCACCTCCACCTCCTCCAGGGCCGACTCATAAGACCCCTTCCTGTTGGAGTCTGGTAGCAGCTCCAACAGCTCCTGCCAAGGCCACAACAGGCAAGAGCCGAGGTGGCGCAGTGGTTAGGGTGCAGTACTGCAGGCCACTTCAGCTGACTGTTATCTGCAGTTCAGCGGTTCAAATCTCACCGGCTCAAGGTTGACTCAGCCTTCCATCCTTCCGAGGTGGGAGAAATGAGGACCCGGATTGTTGTTGGGGGCAATATGCTGACTCTGTAAACCGCTTAGAGAGGGCTGAAAGCCCTCTGAAGCGGTATATAAGTCTAACTGCTATTGCTATTGCTATTGCTAACTGCTAACCATGTTACAAAAGAAAAGTTTCAAAACCCAGTTGAATGAAAGTTTTGTTAGGCCAATTAAAATGCTACAAAAAGATACCAGAGATTGAGCTGAGCTCTCATTCATTCATTCATTCATTCATTCATTCATTCAAATATGTTACAATTAAAATTTTAAAACACTTTAAAACCCTGGTGTCAAATGTTTGGTGTCACATTGCCATCACGTGATGTATTACAATGTTTTTTTCCCTTCGCGGCACTGGGATGGGTGTGGCCTGCATGTGATGCATCCAGCCTACGGGCCTCCAGTTTGACAACCCTGCTTTAAAATGATGAAAAACAACAAAAGCCTTCAAAATAATTGTATCCAGCAGCTGAGATACTTGTTAGCAATAAAGCCAGGAAATGAAATGGTCCCAGCGTTTGCCCCAGCTGCCTCTGCAGATAGTGGATTAATAAGCAATTTCTTTAAAATCATCTCCTCGATATACTCGCGTGCAGTTCTCTTTTAAAAACGCAACTCAACTTATTTGCTCAACTGCTTCATTCGGCTGAATTAAGACCCGGAAGATTATATTTTAATGTCAGCAAAACAGGACCCCTCCCCCTTTGTTGCATTGTTGTCTTAAGGGTGGACTATATGAACCTTTTGGCACTAATCAAAAGGAATCCTACAGTAACTCAATTACTAATTGACCTTTAGCATCCATCAAGTAACATGAAACGCCCAACTTTTGCTTTTTTTTGCAAGAACACGCATGTAACAAACTGCCCAACAACAGAAAACCCACTTGAGAAAGAGGGAAGATAAAACACACCCATATTTTAGCATGGCATGATCGGAGTCATCAACCTGTTTTCATCTCTCTGACATTTAGTGCTAACAGAAAAACAGGTGTGGCCAGACATGGCAAGAGGAAATTGGATTCCCCCCCACCTCTTGACATGAATAGGCTAGCCCTGAAGTGATGACTTACCTGGGGGTTCATATTTTATTTCATGGAGGGAAGTATGCAGTGGAGTACCCCAAGACTCTGTTTTGGGCCCAGTACTCTTCAACATCTTCATCAATGATTTGGCTGAGGGAATAAATGGGGAACTCATCAAATTTGCAGATGACACCAAGCTGGCAGGAATAGCCAACACTCCAGAAGACAGGCTGAATATACAGAAGGATCTTGACAAACTTGAACATTGAGCACTATCTAATAAAATGAAATTCAATGGTGAAAAGAGTAAGGTTCTACATTTAGGCAACAAAAACGAAATGCACAGGTATAATATAGGTGGAACCTTGCTCAGTAGTAGTAACTGCGAGAGGGATCTTGGAGTCCTAGTGGACAACCATTTAAATAGGAGCCAGCCGTGTGCAGCAGCTACCAAAAAAGACAACACAGTTCTAAGCTACATAAACAAGGGGATAGAATCAAGATCACATGAAGTGTTAATACCACTTTATAATGCCTTGGTAAGGTCACACTTGGAATACTGCCTTCAGTTTTGGTCGCCACGATGTAGAAAAGATGTGGAGAGTCTAGAAAGAGTGCAGAGAAGAGCAACAAAGATGATGAGGGGACTGGAGAGTAAAACATATGAAGAACGGTTGCAGGAACTGGGTATGTCTAGTTTAATGAAAACAAGGACTAGGGGAGACATGATAGCAGTCTTCCAATATCTCAGGGATTGCCACAAAGAAGAGGGAGTCAAACTGTTTTCCAAGGCACCTGAGGGTAGAACAAGAAGCAATGGGTGGAAACTAATCAAGGAGAGAAGCAACTTAGAACTGAGGAGAAATTTCCTGACAGAACAATTAATCGGTGGAACAGCTTGCCTCCAGAAGTTGTGAATGCCCCAACACTGAAAGTCTTTAAGAAGATGTTGGATAGCCATTTGTCTGAAATGGTATAGGGTTTCCTGCCTAGGCAGGGGGTTGGACTAGAAGACCTCCAAGGTCCCTTCCAACTCTGCTATTCTATTGTATTGTATTTCCATCTTGCCTGTTTAAAGGTAGAAACTTTGCCTTAAGGATAATTAATCTATACACAAGTTGCTACAGAAGTCATCACCCCAAACATATACTTACAATTCTATTCCTATTTATGTGGGATCATACTTACAAGGTATAGTGGGACAGAATTATATTTTGCTAGCAAAATGAAAGCTATGGGTTCTCCTTGTAATAGCAGTAGCAATAGCAGTTAGACTTATATACCGCTTCATAGGGCTTTAAGGCCTCTCTAAGCGGTTTACAGAGTCAGCGTATTGCCCCCAACAATCTGGGTCCTCATTTTACCCACCTCGGAAGGATGGAAGGCTGAGTCAACCCTGAGCCGGTGAGATTTGAACCGCTGACCTGCTGATCTAGCAGTAGCCTGCAGTGCTGCATTTAACCACTGCGCCACCTTGGCTCTTGTAAACTAGAAACTGTTAAGGCTGCCCGCTATCTTAGTCCTAGGGCTGCTTTGCTTGGAAAGATTGCATATCAGGCACAAATTGAGCAACAGAAGATGTTTTTGACTCTTAAGATGAAATTCAGGAACTTGATAATGTGTCATAAGAATACAGATATTCAACATTAGAAATGAATAGCAGCCCCCCTTTTATTTAACTGTTTTAAATATGATTTGCAAGATGATGAAAAATAGCAGAAAGGAGCGAACCAAGTTGAATCATTTTAAATAATTTTAATTTCTGTCAGTTGATTAAATACCGTACATGCATATATTTGTTCTGTTAATAGGTATAGGAATTGGTAAAATCTTCTGACAAATATCAGAAAGAACATCTCAATAGAACTTTTTAATACCCCTTTTACTGGGCAGCATATTCAGCTGATTGGACCTTGTTTTGGAAAGTAAAACTCCAGACAATGATCTAAATTAAACTGTACATTTACATTTTCAGAGGAGTTACTGGTTCAGGCTATAAAGCAAACCCTTGCCAAGGAGATGTAATACTAGAACCTTTGGTTCTAATGCCGAGGTGTGTTGTTTTGTAAACATATCATTACTGTTTTGTGGACAAATGTGAAAAAAAATACATTGATATATCTCCTGTTTTTATACTGATTTCAAGTGTTACACAGCATTTTTAATTTGCAGGAGAAATAGGTGGAATGCGAAAAATCAAATGCTTTATAGTTTCTGCATTTATTATTTATTATCAATTCTATATTTTATTTATTTAATAAATTATTTAGTTTAGACTATCCTTCATCTTCTGATCCCAGGATAGTTTACAAAATAAAGTGCTAGCAATTGCCAAAAGCCATAAAATAATGCTGCAACTGGGGAAAAGTGAAGGTCATATTGGTATTTCAGTTGTTTTTTTTTTAAAGTCCAGTAAGTGCATGCATTCTTATGTTGTTATGCAAGGTGTTGATTTTAAAATAAAGATTGTTATGCTTTGTATGAATTCTCAGCCAGCCATTCATACACTCATACTCCTTTGAAATTGTGGGAGTAGTAATCCTATCATCTCTCTCTCTCTCTCTCTCTCTCTCTCTCTCTTTCTCTCTCTTTCTCTCTCTCTCTCTCTCTCTCACACACACACACACAATGCATGTATGCATGTATGCATGTATGCATGTATGCATGTATGCATGTATGCATGTATGCATGTATGCATGTATGCATGTATGCATGTATGCATGTATGCATGTATGCATGTATGCATGTATGTACCAGAGGTGGGTTTCAGTAGGTTCTGACCAGTTCTGGAGAACCGATAGCGGAAATTTTGAGTAGTTTGGAGAACCGGTAAATACCACCTTTGACTGGCCCTGCCCCCATCTATTCTCTGCCTTCTGAGTCCCGGCTGATTGGGAGGAAATGGAGATTTTACAGTATCCTTCCCCTGCCCCGGCCACCAAGTCACACCCACCAAGCCACACCCACAAAACTGGTAGTAAAGAATTATGAATCCCACCACTGGTATGTACCAGTTCAGTATCAATGTGAGCGTGTGCTCACAGAGGACCTTCCACGCATGCGCAGAGGGTCAAAAATGGACACGATGACGTCTGGGCAGGTGGGCGGAACCTGCTACCGAGTGCGCCTAGAAAGATAAGCAAACAGTGAGGGGGGAGGGGAATCTGCTATGCCACACAATTTAGATTAGCTAGAAAGCAGGAAATCCTACTTTCTAGCTAATCTAAATCACACATCACAGGTGATAGTTGGAAAAGCATTTTTTTTACTAGCGGTTCAGGCAAACTGGTCAGAACTGGTTCTCTCTCTCTCTCTCTCTCTGTCTCTCTCTCTCTGTCTCTCTCTGTCTCTCTCTCTCTCTCTCTCTCTCTCACACACACACACACACACACACAATTGGACTGAGTTCATATAAGTCACATGCTCTTCTCTTTCACCTAAAGAACACAAGCATGCAATTATCCTGCTTCAGTATGGAATAACTCTGTAAAATAGTTTCTCCACCAAGAAGAGATCTGAATCTGAATCCAAGTCCAACACTCTCTGTTACATCCCGACCATTGTAATGAGATTGGGAAGAAAGATCAGGACACTAATGGTTATATAAGTATTTTTGGAGTTCTTAAAATGTAATATTAGCTTAAAATATATGAATGTTGATTTATTGTCTGGGAATGTGATTGCCCTGTCAGAAGCTGGTCTGGAGGAGGAGGAGGAGGAGGAACTTCTGGGGTGGCATATTTCCACAGGAATGCCCAGAGAGCCCTGGGGGCTGCGGATGGTGCAGTCCCAGGCCCATACGTCATTGGGGCAAGTGACCAGATGCAGAGCCACTTACCCTAATGAAAGCAAGAGAGGATTGGTTGAGGTGAGATAAGGCCACAGATCACCTCCAACAGCTGCCTCCCCCACCCGATCTGTGGGCACAGAGAGAGGAGCAGAGCAAAGCACAGAGGAGGTTTGCAAGGGTGCCCATAAGGAGGCAGCCTCACCCCTCCTCCTCATAGCAATAGCAGTTAGACTTATATACCGCTTCATAGGGCTTTCAGGCCTCTCCAAGCGGTTTACAGAGTCAGCATATCGCCCCCAACAATCCGGGTCCTCATTTCACCCACCTCGGAAGGCTGGAAGGCTGAGTCAACCTTGAGCCGGTGAGATTAGAACCGCTGAACTGCAGATAACAGTCAGCTGAAGTGGCCTGCAGTACTGCACCCTAACCACTGCGCCACCTCGGCTCTCTTGAGGAACACCTGGCGTGAGGTGATTTTGCCAGATGCCAGGGGAAGATGAGTTTGCTGTGAACAAGGGTTTGCTTCAGTGCACATTTCTCTGGCTTTTGTGAACTCTGTTTTGTGCACTCTGGATTGTGTTTTGACTTGTGGGCTCTGAATCGTGGATGTTGCTTTGTGGACCTTGAACACGGAACTTGAATTTTGCTTTGTGTTTTCTGAGCCTCGGGCCTTCCAAATTTTGGTTATGTGGAATTTCTCCTTGCCTTGTTGTCAGCTTTGGACCCAGATTATGGGATTGGGTGGTATTGTCTGTGGGCGACTCAGGGAAAGAAAGTGAGGTGGAGCTTTGTTGCCATTGTTAGAGGGCCATTTGTCACTGCAAAGCTGTGCAATAAACAGACTATACTGGTCCTTGCCAGTGTAACTCGGGCCAGAACAAGGACATTTAATTTGGCTAGACTATGGTAGGTGTTGTGGCCCAGCAGGAGCCGTTGGAGCTGCCACCAGACTCCGACAGCGAGGGGACCATGAGTCGGCTCTGGAGGATGTGGAGGACCCTGGGCAGGGTTCCGACTCTGAGCAGGGCGTAGAGAGGCTGGTTGGCCACCAGGAGGCACCTGAGCCTTGGACCAGTGGGGAGGAGACAAGGGAGAGTGATCCGGACGCCAGCAGTGAGTTGTTCCTGGATGCCCGGCACCAGAGAGCTAATAGGCGTCAGGAACAGTTGCGCAGTTACAGGAGGTAATGGCACTCAGCTGGTGGTCATTAGGCTCCTCTCCAGGCTATAAAAGGACTGCTTGTGCACACGCCCCTCTTGCAGAAGTCAATGCAGGAACTAATGTTGGAGAACATTATTGTGAGCTTGGCAGGCTGGATTGCTGCCATGGCTTATCTGTGCCAGTTTGCTGCCAGGGACCTATCTGTCTGTTAATTAAATGCCATAATTTATCTTTGACTCGGAGTGTGTTGGTGTGGGATGAGGGGGGTCAGAACAGGTAGGATAGTATTATACAATAAAATCCCTATTACTGTATTTACTTCCACCTTTCATGTTTGTATGATACATATTATGTACATTTGGGGCTTTAGTAGGGTCTCTTCGAAACAAACCTGAATTCTTGGCTGTATATATGATCTCCTACCAAAACCCATGAAAGCTGAGTGATTATACAGTAACACTGTTTTGCGATGCTGACTTTAAAATATTTGAAGAGAAACATCATTAGTAATTTTGCCTTATTTAATATGGAAATCATGTCAAGGGTAAATGTCAAGAGGCTACAAAATTACCCTCCTTATCTCCTGTACATTTATCAGTTGATAAATGGAAAGACAGTGCTGCCAAAATAACTGTGAATGAATAATTTATAAAATGACTGATGCTTCGTGTATATTGTTTCAGGCAGGAAACAGTAGGACATCAATAATCAAAAGGAGCTGGATTAATTTAGCAGAATTCTGCAGCTAATATTTTTATCTAAATGCTACAGTCTATTGTCACTTGATGTCTGATTCAAAGCTCACAGAAAATATGGGCATATTTCCATTCGCTACTGAGGCCTTTTATAGATCTGCTATTTTTCTGGGTGCATTTCTCTTTTTTGGAAGTTACTAAGTTTATTTCAGAAGGTGAGAGGGCAGATCTGTTCATTGTACAGAGACTGGTCATTGGCAGGGCTGTGAATGGCAAACCTGTGAGGTCCAAAAATAATTAACCATGCCCTTAAGAAGTTTTCAAATTTCCATAATGTCATCCTCCATCTTCCCCGAGTCTTTGCGCCGCCCGGTTTTGGGTCAATGTTCAAGGCTCAGGACCCCGGACATCCCTCTTGGGTTTGGGGGAGCTGGTTGAAGTTTTTAATGGGGATTCGGGTTAATATCAGGGTTCCAAGTAACACCCCCCCCCCCTAATTAAAGAAGAATCTGAGGCTTGCGTTTCCTCAAAGTTCCATTTTATTAAATATGTTATATTGGTGCATCTGGGGAAACCTGAATCTGAAAGCTTCCAGGTTTTCCCCACCCAGAATATAAGACGCACCAAGGTTTTGAAGAGGCAAATTAAAAAAATTAAAAATTAAATTAAAAAAAGGTTTTGCACTCTGCAAAACTCACCAAAACAGCCCACTTTTTGCAAAAATGGGCCTGTTTTTTTTTTTTTTTTAAAGGGCATGAATAGCCTTTAGGAGGCTTGTAGAGTGCCCTTGGGAGACGGAGAGGGGCAAAAAACATACAATTTTTCATGAAAACGGGCCTGTTTTTGTCAATAAAAGGGCATGGATAGCTTATAGAGTGCTCCTGGGGGCTAGGGCAAAATTGAGCAAAAAACCCAGCCTGTTTTCATGAAAAAATGGATATTTTTTGCTTGTTTTCTGCTCTCCCCAGCCCCCAGGAGCTCTCTGAAAGTGTCCTAAAAGCTATGCACGGCCATTTTGGTGAAGGTGGCGGGATTTCGGGAGGCAAAAAATGCTGTATTCAATGTATAAGACGCACCCAGATTTTCAGCCTCTTTTTTGAGGGAAAAAGGTGTGTCTTATACTCCGAAAAATATGGTAGTTAAAGAGTGCAACAATTAAAGAAGGAGAGCAAGCACGTACTAATCCTTGATGTATGACAATTTGTTTAACAACAGTTCAAAGTTACTTATGACCATTGCACTACTCCTGCAGTCCCGTGATCACAATCTCAGGACTTGGCTCCTAGCTTGCATTTATGATGGGGGTCACATCCTGTGGTCATATGATGGCAATTTGCCACCTTCCCCCTCAGTTTCCAACGAAAAATGTCAACTGGTGAAGCTGGATTCATTTAATGAGCATGTAATTTGCTTAATGACTATGGTTAAATTGGTCATAAAATTGGGTCTAGTCCAGTGGTGGGTTTCAAAAATTGTTTGAACCTACTCTGTGGGTGTGGCCTCCTTTGTGGGAGTGGCTTGCCACCCATGTGACCGGATGGGAGTGGCTTGCCACCCATGTGACCGGATATGAAGATGCCGACGACACTTGTCAGAACCACCTTAAATTACCTCACACACAGCACTGGCATGCATAAGAATAGGATGTAAACTTGTTTTTTAGAAGGCATCTTTGGTTTGCGTTAAAACAACTTCAACACACGCAATGTTCTGATTGCGCCACAAACGCAGGAGTCATCTTTACCTTTCACAGAGGCACTGAGTTTTATAAATAGGAGCATGATAGTGTAGAATAATCATATCCAAGGACCAGTGGGGGGTTTCAAAAAATTTTGGAACCTCTTCTGTAGGTGTGGCCTGCTTTCCGGGTTCACTGGTGGAACCTCTTCTAACCGGTTCGGTAGATTTGACGAACCGGTTCTACCGAATAGGTGCAAACTGGTAGGAACCCACCTCTGGTCCAGTCACATGATCGCTTGCTTTAACCCCACATTGACTTATAATAGAAATTCTGGTCCAATTATTGTCATAAATCAAGGACTATGTTTAGAGCACTTTGATGAAAATAAAATGCTTTTGAAAACTGGTAAAAAAAGATAAACATGAGCCACCAGCAGACAGAATGGGATTTAGAATAAAAGCAATGCAATTATTTGGGTTTTATAGAAGTGAAAAAAGGCAGTAGGGAGCAGTTTAGAGATTTATATGGAGATAATCATGATGGCAAAGAGTGGAATTGGAATGAATGTTATAAATATTAGTTCCAAGAAAAAGTTATGAAAAGGAGGCCGTAAGTGCTATGGGAATATTGAAAAATGAACAGTCAGTTTGGTCTAGTGGTTGTTGTAACAGCCTAGAAAATAGGAGACTGTGAGTTCTAATCCTACCTTAGCCATGAATGTCAACATATTGCCCCCAACAACAATCCGGGTCCTCATTTTACTCACCTCGGAAGAATGGAAGGCTGAGTCAACCCTGAGCCGGTGAGATTTGAACAGCTGAACTGCCGAACTAGCAGTCAGCTGAAGTAGCCTGCAGTGCTGCACTCTAACCACTGCGCCACCTCAGCTCTCAATGAATACTGATGGCTGCTAGTAGGTAGAGGCAGAATTTGTTCCCTTGTTTTCCTCCCCAAAAACTAATGTGCGTCTTATACTCTGAAAAATACGGTATATGTTTGTGTACACACACACACACACACACACACACACACTTTATATGCACTCCAGGATTTACCCTGAAAAGAAATAGCATGGTAGATATGTGCTATATATATACACATTTGTTTGTAAAATCTCCTGCAGTTTGAGGGTTTCAGCTCTGTATAATTTCTACATCATCTTTATGTCCAGTTGCCTAAATAATTCCAATTTCCATGCTCCTAAAAACGGCCAAATTTAGAATCCTTCTTTCATGTGGGCAATGCAGTAGTCATGTTGTGTACTCCCATTGGACTTAAAAAGGTTGTGAAAGCCATAATCCAATTCAGCAAAGTGAATTATTAAAAATCAAAAGTGCTGGCATTTGCGAGGAAACCACAGCGGTGCAATTGGATAATAAATGGAAATTAAATCAAACAGGTGCTTACCTTTAAAGATTTGGGATTTGTTTTCCATGCCCAGGGGATTTGGAAACCTATCAGGAACACATTGCCCAAACAGCTTCAAAATCTCCAATGGCTATTAAGAGTTTCTTTTCCACCAAAGGAAAGGAATTAATATTAGCAGCCCTAAAATTGTTTGAGGCTAAAACCCTTGCTCGAATTGTAAGTTGAGTACAGATACAACTATACATGAAGCCAAACACGCTTGAGCCTATACAAATCAAACAGTGGTGGGTTTCAAAAATTGTTGGAACCTACTCTGTGGGTGTGGCTTCCTTTGTGGGAGTGGCTTGCTGCCCATGTGACTGGATGGGAGTGGCTTGCCGCCCATGTGACCGGATATGAAATTATGAATTAGTACTAAGGTCGGTCCAAGTAGCTATTCAGAAGTTAGTGGTTAGAAGCAATCCTAAAGCAAGATATGGAATTAAAACCAGAAATATTTTGTTGGCTATTTGAAAGGGAGTATAATATATATTTAATTTTTACACATGTTAGCAGCTGCTGGAATTGTGTTTGCACAACAGTGCAAAAACAGAGATATGTAAACGAATAAATATTACAATGTGCAGGAATAAATAAATTGACAATTAAAATCAAGAAGGCTTTGAATACTTTTTCACGTGGGATTGGTTTTAGCAATTGCCAACTAACGGAAACAGAAATTAGAAATCCAAAAGTATGAAAGAAAACACCAATTATGTAAGGAAAGGTCCCTAAAATGTATAAGGAAATATTACTAGATCATTATTAATGCGTAGATAACTGCGGGACATTCCACACCCACCAGTGGTGGGTTTCAAAAAATGTTGGAACCTCTTCTGTAGGTGTGGCCTGCTTTCTGGGTCCACTGGTGGAACCTCTTCTAACTGGTTTGGTAGATTTGACGAACCGGTTCTACCGAATAGGTGCGAACTGGTAGGAACCCACCTCTGAAACCAAAGCCGATATTGGCAGCTCTAAGTGAGTCCTCAACAGAATAGTTAGACTTGAGATAGGAATGTCCAAAATAGACATGAGGGCATGCCAATTAATTATAACAAATTGGTAGAAGATAGCATTCTTCCGTAACATCCTGGTTCTGCTAAGTTTGAAGGAGAGTCATGCCTCGCAATAGATATTAGCAGCAAATCAGAGACTGAGAGTCTCTGGGATCGCTATTGATTGGCTTCTATTTTCCAATTTTGGCAAAACAGAAAGGATCGTTCTTCAAAGGGTGAAGTATGCCGAACACCAAATCAAAGTTAGCACCTTCTCCTGGAACAGCAGAACCCTGTTCGAAAAAAGCACATGGTAATCTGCATGCTATTTATATACTTTAACCTTCTCTAACTTAGGGAAGAAAGTTTTATTTTAGAGGTAGGCAAATCCCGGCACTACCAGTTCGCTTGTGCTCACGCATGCACTCACGCATGCGCGCGATGCTTCTGGGCATGTACAGAAGCGTCCAGGCAGGTGGGCGGAGCCTCCTGTTGCCGCCACTACTGGTTTGCCCAATTCGGGCCAAACCGGGAGTAACCCACCTCTGGTAGGCACCAAGGAGTCTTATTGGCATTTGTATTTGTTTATTTGTATTTGTTTATTATTTATAGGCCGCCCTTTTCCCTGAGGGGACTCAGGGCGGCTTACAATTTATGGGGAGGGGAATACAAGACAAGACATGAGACAATACATAAGTCAAAATAGAACACAACATTCATTCATCATTCGGGTGGGGACGGGTTAGAATCTTTATCTCCAGGCCTGACGGGATAGCCAGGTCTTGAGAGCTGTGCGGAAGGTCTGGACGGTGGTGAGGGTGCAAATCTCCACGGGGAGATCGTTCCAGAGGGTCGGAGCTACTACTGAAAAGGCTCTCCTCCGCGTAGTTGCCAGTCGACACTGACTGGCAGATGGAACTCGGAGGAGGCCTAATCTGTGTGATCTAATAGGTCGTAGGGAGGTAATTGGCAGGAGGCGGTCTCTCTCTCGCATTGTTAGAGTTAGATTCACCAAACTCCCACTAATAGAATAATCTCCCACAGAACTCTGGGGAAATAGAAACCATCCAGCAAGTACTTTTTCATGGCAAATTTTACCGGGATCTGGGCAAGAATGATATACTATTCCTACTGCAAGAAGTATAATGTGGTGCTGCGGTGGTTAGAGTGCAGTACTGCAGGCCACTTCAGCTGACTGCTAACTGCAGTTCGGCGGTTCAAATCTCACCGGCTCAAGGTTGACTCAGCCTTCCATCTTTCCGAGGTGGGTGAAATGAGGACCCAGACTGTGGGGGCGATATGCTGACTCTGTAAACTGCTTAGAGAGGGCTGAAAGCCCTATGAAGCGGTATATAAGTCGAACTGCTATTGCTGTTGTTATAAGGTTGACTCAGCCTTCCCTCCTTCTGAGGTCAGTAAAATAAGGACCCAGATTGTTGGGGGCAATATGCTGGCTCTGTAAACCGCTTAGAGAGGGATCTAAAGCAGTGTGAAGCGGTATATAAGTGCTATTGCCAGTGCTATTTCTATATTATACTCTTCTTTCTGACTCATACTACCAGCAACAGCAGCCAAATTTTGTGTTGCTGAAGTGAAAAATGCTGTAATAACCAGTGCAAACACGATGAATTTGTCATCTAGAATCATACCTTTATAACTTTATCCATTTTATCTTTTTGTTACGCCTTTTTGATATGCTGAATGTTGGTCATTGTATTAAATTTAAATCTACGTTGTATGTTTAACTTTTTATAACTTCACATATATATCATTTGCCCATATTGTGAGTTTGGGGTTGGGGTATTTTTGGGGCAACAGCAAAGCTAGTTTGTCTCTGCATCCCAAGATGTTGTCAACCTCCCAATTTGCCTTCAGTGATAGAATCTTCTGAGAGTCCCCAACCCAAGTTCTAAAACATGTCTGGGCTTTTTGTTATAAGTCTAAGGTTAGCTGGGTGTTCTCCTACCTAGCTCCATATAATCTATTTTTCATTGTTTTAAATTTCCGCAAGGTATGGAATAAGTTTGATTCCAAGAATACAATAAAAGCCCGTTAAAAAATCCCAATATTTTGTTTGTTGTATACCTAGATAATCCTATAGAATGCTTTAGCATTTGACATTCTATCTATGCTTCTTATTTATATATTTCAAAGCCCTATATTCAAGAATAGCATTTGAGAATAATGCATAAATGTATCATATTTCTTGATGTGCAGTAAACTTGACATTCACTTCCCAGTATAGAACTAGCTAGGCAAATCCGAAGACAGCCATCGTACATATATTTATTTTCCATTTTTCACATTGAGCAACAGAGTGGGCGAAATCTCTTCTTTAGTAAAATATTACTAGGGGATCAAGATTCCCTCCATCATTTCTACTTCTTTTCTGGATTTTTTTCCCTTTGTTATCTTTTGATCTCTGTATTTCTTTGTTTTGCCTTCTTGGGTATCAAGGGGAAAAGGGCTAACCGTGAGTTCTTTTTAGCATCTCTCTCCTCTGAAGGCCCCTCTAGCTTAGCCAGCTGTATTATACAGAATTAGGCTAGTTCTCCGTTATCTCCCTTCTCTGTACATTTTGCTCTAGGTTTCAAGGAGCCCAAAGAGAATAGCGAAGACCTTCTGCCTTGCTCCCCATGAAAGGGCATTGTGGTGGCCAATTCTGTATATCTTGGGCTTAGAAAGGGGTATCACTTTATTTTCCTCATCTGCATCGTTTCCTAAAGAGCAGGGGTGGGTTTCAACCGGTTCGCGGAGGTCCCTGCGAACCGGTTGGTCGCCGAACCCGGAAGTAAGTAACTTCCGGGAACGGCGAAGGGCGCGCCCGCCCGCGGTCCTTACCCGGTTTTGACGAGTTCTGCGCTTCCACGCATGCGCAGGACGCATACAGCGCCTGCGTGATCGTCCAGGAGTAGCTGGAGTGTCGCGCAGACGCTAGTACGCATGCGTGCACAGCGCGCGTGCACGAGGACGCCGCCGGCCCCATTCCAGCCGAACCGGTTGGAACGGGGCGAGAAACCCACCCCTGCTAAAGAGAATGTGTTTCTTGAATGCCCATCTTCTTAGATGATGACCTCCTCCTCCCTCGCCCCAGGATGGGTAGTGATGGGCCTACAGGAGGAACAAGGGCAAGCTGGGAGAATTAGACTTATTCCTTTGTTGGGATAGTTGCAATGCAGCAAGAAAATTATTCTTGTTTGCAAGCCAACCATATGGGACAGGGCATTGTTGACAATGGAGAACATTGTTGGGACAGATAACCAGGTCTAGGATAGGAAGCTGTTACTTGAATTTACTTTCTTCAGTGACCAAGTATTTGTCCAGCCAACCCTCTCTCTCTCTCTCTCTCTCTCTCTCTCTCTCTCCCTCCCTCCCTCCCTCCACTGAGAAAATGACATCAGTTCTTTTCTCCATTGGCATTTATCAAGATTGCGGTGTTTAAAAGACCAACACATTTCTAAATGATGCATTTCCTTTACTCTCCAGCATGCTTTTCTTACGGTGACCTTTTAGGAAGCTATAAACTACCTCTAGGCAGCTCCCTCATACGACTGGTAAGAGGGACCCGGTTTAAATCCTATAGCAGATAGCAAACAAATGCACCATTGTTAGGTTTGGGTACTGGTAGAGGAAGGGCAGAGAAGGAGAGAAGGAAAGAGACACAATCTCAGTAATATGTCCAAAATATATTCAATATTAAGAAGGTGGTGGGTGGTGAAAAATATGCTGTGAGGTATAAGTCATGGTATAAGTCGTGGTTTTATGGAGATGTTTCTGCTTTTGGTATCTCTTGTGACATTATCACAGTAGGATAGGTAGATGACAGACAGACAGACAGACAAGATAGATAGGCAGGCAGGCAGGCAGGCAGACTATACTTGAGATCTTTTTCCAGCCAGATAAGCCAGCTTTCATAGTGGATTCTCTGCCAGTTAATGCGATAAATAGTTTGATCTAGGGCAGTGATGGAGAACGTGCGTGTCTGTGCCGGAGCCCCAGAAATTCGTATTCTGGTTTCCAGCATGTGCATGCACACCATCCAACTGGTTTTTGGGTTTCTGGGGCTCCGGCACGGACAAAGATCAGATGACTGGCACACATGTGCATGCTGAAAAACAGAAGAGCAGCTGGTGACAGCACACCTGCCCACAGAGAGGGCTCTGCATGCCACCTCTGGCATGCATGCCATAGGTTCGCTGTTCTGACCCCCTCCTCCATCCAGTAACGAAAGCCGAGACAAGCTTAACTAGAATGTACTTTAATAGCAAGACCAAAATCTCAGTGGCGGAAAGCCAAACAAACAAACAAACAAACAAACAAACAAACAAACAAACAGATAAGGACCTTGGCAGCAACTCAGACAAACCTTGGCAGCAATTCAGACAAACCTTGGCAGCAATCCAGCCTGCCAAGTTAGTTACAACAGTTCTCTTTAGTCAATGTGTTGACTTCTGCAAGAGGGGCGTGTGCACAAGCAGTCTTTTTATAGTCTGAAGAGGAGCCTAATGACCACCAGCTGAGCGCAATTACTTCCTGTAATTGCGTAATTGTTCCTGACGCCTAGTAGCTCTTCGATGGCGTGCATCCAGGAACAACTCACTGCTGGCTTTTGGATCACTCTCTCTTGTCTCCTCCCCACTGGTCCAAGGCTCAGGTGCCACCTGGTGGCCAACCAGCCTCTCTGCGCCCTGCTTGGAGTCGGAACCCTGTCCAGGGTCCTCCACATCCTCCAGAGCCGACTCATAGGGCCCCTCGCTGT
The DNA here is from genome assembly GCF_051295495.1 of Thamnophis sirtalis. Classification (NCBI taxonomy): domain Eukaryota; kingdom Metazoa; phylum Chordata; class Lepidosauria; order Squamata; family Natricidae; genus Thamnophis; species Thamnophis sirtalis. Next base: position 171,306,304 of record NW_028261382.1, read on the forward strand.
CGGAGTCTGGTGGCAGCTCCAACGGCTCCTGCTGGGCTACAACAGTTCGCCATCACAGATCTAGGGATATAATACAGTGTTTCATTTCTGTGAGGATGGAAAAAATGCATTTGTTGGCTAAGCTGGCACCTTCTAATACTCATATTTTATTATTCTAGAATTGATCCCTTCACCTCTCCATGGTGTATAGTAACATAAGTGCTATTGGCTATATCCAATATATTGACCAATATGCGTATATGTTGCCTCCACACTTTTCTTCAGTTGTTAGGTTGAGGACAACTCTTTAAATAACTTACAGGTTAGCTGCTGGTGTTTCTTTTGCCTCTTTTGAGCTTGGAATAAATCAAACCATGTCACCTTATAAAATGGATGGCTGCTTTCCAATTTCTCTTTCATTGCTGCCATTTTCCTTCAAGGTGATCAAAGTCTGGGATTGCCACAGCACGCAAAGGAGAGGAGAGGGCGGAGGGGGGGGGGAGAGCACCCTCCCATAGAAAAAGAAAACATATTGTTCTTTCTGTTTTAAAGGAAAAAAAATATATGGGCCAAGGCATGCCAGTCAAATTTCTTTCTGAAGAAGTCCAATGAAAAACAAGAGAAAGAAAGAAAGAAAATGCTCGGAAAAAGCCACCACCATAACCAGAGGTGGGTTCCTACCAGTTCGCACCTATTCGGTAGAACCAGTTCGTCAAATCTACCGAACCGGTTAGAAGAGGTTCCACCAGTGGACCCGGAAAGCAGGCCACACCTACAGAAGAGGTTCCAAAAATTTTTTGAAACCCACCACTGGTCCTTGGATATGATTATTCTACACTATCATGCTCCTATTTATAAAACTCAGGGCCTCTGTGAAAGGTGAGGATGACTACTGCGTTTGTGGTGCAATTAGAACATTGCGTGTGTTGAAGTTGTTTTAACGCAAACCAAAGATGCCTTTTAAAAAACAAGTTTACATCATATTCTTATGCATGCCAGTGCTGTGTGTGAGGTAATTTAAGGTGGTTCTGACAAGTGTCGTCGGCATCTTCATATCCGGTCACATGGGCGGCAAGCCACTCCCACAAAGGAGGCCACACCCACAGAGTAGGTTCGAACAATTTTTGAAACCCACCACTGGCCGTAACCAATGACAATAATGGCAGCCTTTTTGGACCCAGGTAAGGCAGATAAAACGAAAAGGAAGACTGTAAATTCATTATGGTTACACAGTCTATTGTGATGCATCTTCACTGCTGTTACCGTTTGAAAACTTTTATCATCTGGGTCAAAATTGGATGCTTGGGTGCTACTGATAGAGCCTTGTTTTGACACTTGCAGAAACCTGGCTGGAAACCTACCTTAACAGGATCAAATCCAGAGAGTGCACAATTTAGGCTTTTCGCGCCTTCCAAACCTCAGCTAAGGATGCCTGCTTGCATTAATTACCTCTCGTTCCCCAAACACATTCATTCTAAGCTATCTTTAGAGTCCATAGTGCAGAAACCAATTGGCCAGGGATGAAAGCAATTAGCAAACAGGTTGTTTGAAAATTAACAGTCCTTCTTTAGCCTGCTGTCCATACCCAGGTTTAAATTCACAGTAAAGTGTAAAATACATTTTATCTATGCATAAATACCCACAATACCATCCCTCCCCCCTCCCGCCAATCAATTTATTTCTTGCATATTTTAGCTCTTTATTACTGTTACAAATTTCTTTCTGGCAGTGGAGCCAAAATGTCAAGATGTCCCAAAGTGCTCAAATTTTATGGCCCCCAGTAAATACTTTCAGATATTAATCAGCCAAACTGAGCTACTTCAATCTTGTATTTTGAAAAGTTACTTTAAAAAAAAAATCTTTTCTTAAAGTTAATGACAGTTTAACCAATTTATAATGGCCTCCTGCCATTTACTTCCCAGAGACCTATAAGATCACACAGATTCTCCCATCAAGCCACTCCCATCCGGTCACATGGGTGGCAAGCCACTCCCACAAAGGAGGCCACACCCACAGAGTAGGTTCGAACAATTTTTGAAACCCGCCACTGATCCAAACCTTATTAAGATGTTCAATTGTACCTGCGTGAATAGGTATAACGTATTAACTGTTAAAAATAGTTGTGAATATTGAATAATTGTACTCAGAATTAAGTGGCATTCCTAAAACTGGAAACTAGAGAACATATTGGCCATAGGGGCGGACTAACGTTGACCCCTTATTATGTAGAGTTATATTTCTCCGGGCAGATGAGTACAATCCCATAAATTCAAATGGCTAATATCTTGTGTTACAAGTATCAATTACGAAATTAATCTAGCTGGTGTTTGCGGCAGTGGTACTAATTGCCAGCTCTGCGGGCTGTACAAATCTCAGTCTCAGACATAATGTATGATATAATATTTGCTTACTTAGAATATAATCACCCTATCAATTTAGCAGGAAATTTGTTCTGTGTCATATTTTCCCACACATTCCATCAATACAAACTTGACAGTATAGCAGTAAACAAACAGCAATATTAATAGATATACATATAGGAAACAAGCAGCAATGCAAGCCTTATACCATGCAATCTGCACTGTGTTTTCTCAGAAGTAAATCCAATGAACTCAGTAGGACTTGTTTTGCTCAAGGGCAGAGGGCAGGCATTATCGGTGTTTTGTGTTTTGTGAAATCATGACTCTTGAGAGTCATGGCCAATAATGGCAGTACTGAGCTAAATAGACCCAGTACATGGACCTCTGTTGTGGCCCAGCAGGAGCCGTTGGAGCTGCCACCAGACTCCGACAGCGAGGGGCCCTATGAGTCAGCTCTGGAGGATGTGGAGGACCGTGGAGAGGGTTCCGACTCTGAGCAGGGCGCAGAGAGGCTGGTTGGCCAACAGGAGGCACCTGAGCCTTGGAGCAGTGGGGAGGAGACAAGGGAGAGTGATCCAGATGCCAGTAGTGAATTGTTCCTGGATGCCCGGCATCGAAGAGCTAATAGGCGTCAGGAACAGTTGTGCAAGTACAGGAGGTAATTGCACTCAGCTGGTGGTCATTAGGCTCCTCTCCAGACTATAAACGGACTGCTTGTGCACACACCTCTCTTGCAGAAGTCAACGCATTGACTAAAAGTTGGAGAACTTTGGCAGGTTGGATTGCTGCCAAGGTTTGTCTGAGTTGCTGCCCAGGTCCTTATCTGTTTGTGATGCTTGGCTTTCAGCCACCGAGGTTTTGGTTTCTTGCTATTAAAGTACATTCCAGTTAAGCTTGTCTCGGCATTCATTACTGGACGGAGGAGGGGGTCAGAACAGACCTCCCTCTGATTTTTTGTTTGTTTGTTTGTTTATTTATTGAATTTATATTGCCGCCTATTCGCCCATGGTGACTAAAGGCGGCTTACAGAATATAAGACCACATTTAAAACAATAAAAGACTAACAAAAAGAATCAAATCAATTAATATAGTACAATATAACGAAATTGCCTCCCACCTCCCACTCCCTGCCCTAGTGACAGCAGATCACATGAGACAAATACCTTGTTACTCTGAAAATAACCTCCCTGGAGAATAAACCCAATCGGGCTTTTGAGCGCATGCATTAAAATAAGCCCCCCCCAAAAAATAAGCCCTTCCCAAAAATATTGCAACACAGCAGCAGTCCTGAGGTGACCACGCTCGCTGCTTCCTGCAACTCAAAAATAATAAGACTTCCCCAAAATTAAAGCCAAGCGCTTATTTTGGGGGTCCAAAGAAAATAAGACCCTCTCTTATTTTCAGGGAAACACAATATTTATGTTGACACTTTGTGGAAAATGTAAGGAGGTTTATTTATTTATTCATTCATTCCTTTATTTTTATCCCTGCCTCCATCCATAATTAGAACCTGAATTCTTTGCTCTATTTGTAAAACTTTAAATAAAATGGAAATATAGTTATATCTTACTGGTTGCAACCAGCACTTCCCAATCTGGCCTTTATCAACCATCTTGAATCAGCAACATAGAGACACAAAATACTAAATAAGGGAGACAATCAATCAATCAATCAATCAATACTTGCAATCAAGTATTTTCAAAGACGGCACTTGCATAAAATTTTCACCTTGTCTCTACTCCTTGACTGTTTACAAACCAATAGACTCTCTTCACTTCTTCGGCCTTTGAAAGGCTGAAAATAATAAGAAATGCTACGAGCTAGTGCAGGGGTGTCAAACTCGCAGTGTCACGTTGTCATCACGTGACGCATCACAACTTTCCCCCCTTTGCTAAAACAGGAGTGGGAGTGGCCAGCATGTGACACATCTGGCCTGAGGGCTGTGTGTTTGACACCCCTGGGCTAGTGACTTCTCCCTCCAGCTGAACAACGGAATTAAAAATAAGATAGGGAAAGCATGCAGAACAGTGGTGGGATTCAAATAATTTAACAACCGGTTCTCTGCCCTAATGACCATCTGGGTAGCTGGGGCTCGGTGGTCATGTGACAGGGTGGGCGTGGCCAACTCAAGGTCACTCAGGTCGATGGGCGCTTTGCCTTAGCTGTTACAATGTAATAAGGGTTAACCGGAGAGGCAGTTTCTGTAAGCAGGTCAATAAAGAGTAGGCTAGAAACAACACTAGAATATTTCCTTCCTGCCTTCCTTACAGGATTAGCCCCGTAAAGTGGGGAAAAACAAAAGGAGATTTCTTCCAACAACCGGTTCTCTGAACTACTTAGAAAGTTACCAACCGGTTCTCCTGAATAGGTGCGAACTGGCTGAATCCCACCACTGATGCAGAATGTGCCTTCTGCAATCCAACTGAGCCGAGGTGGCACAGTGGTTAGAGTGCAGTACTGCAGGCCACTTCAGCTGACTGTTAGCTGCAGTTCGGCGGTTCAAATCTCACCGGCTCAGGGTTGACTCAGCCTTCCATCCTTCGGAGGTGGGTGAAATGAGGACCCAGACTGTGGGGGCAATATGCTAACTCTGTAAACCGCTTAGAGAGGGCTGAAAGCCCTATGAAGCGGTATATAAGTCTAACTGCTATTGCTATTGCTATTGCTAACCCGCAACCAATGGTAATAGGAGGATTATTATGCTAGGGATTAAATTAGGTCTTGTGTCACCTGTATATGTATGTATGCATCTAATTAGGGCACCTGCATATGTGTTGCCTCTGCCTTCCCCTTGTGTTGCATCAGTGTTTTTCTGTGTGTATATAGGAGAGGCTTTATACACTCTGCTCATTGAGGAATAATAGCAATAGCAGCAATAGCAGTAGACTTATATACCGCTTCATAGGCCTTTCAGGCCTCTCTAAGCGGTTTACAGAGAGTCAGCATATTGCCCCCAACAATCTGGGTCCTCATTTTACCCACCTCGGAAGGATGGAAGGCTGAGTCAACCCTGAGCCGGTGAGATTTGAACCGCTGACCTGCTGATCTAGCAGTAGCCTGCAGTGCTGCATTTAACCACTGCGCCACCTTGGCAGGAAGATTTTTCTTTGATGTCCTGGCTTGATCCAGTTCATTTTCATACTCAGTCTATTTTTCCCCCCAGCTTCTCCCCTGCCACATATTTGTTTCTGTTCTTTTGGAGAGTTATCCTGCTGACAGCATGATAGACAGATGGAGTTCTAAACCTTTTACAGAATTTCTTTCCAACGTTCCTTTGGGTAAAGGATAAAAATGAGATTCAAACAGCATCTCACCCCCCCCGTACAAAATCCCAACTATGCACCCACTTCCCATTTTAAATACACGTTGGATTTGTCTGGCTCTTTACAATAAATAAATAAGCAGCTGCTGGTGCCAAAGCGATATCCCTTCTCTTTCCATGAAAAGGTCTGGGCTAACTTTGTTCCTGGGAATACTGTACTTTTATACGCATTATAAAAATGTTTCTAGATTGTGTGTGTGTGTGTGAGTCAGCATCATCCGTAGAGGGATCAAAGAGGTCGAGCTGGCAGTACAATCAAGGCCTTGTTTCTTTGTATGCAGCATGCTGACCCACAAAAAAAGGAATGGCTTCAACCTCATGGTTGTGACTATCATCTTGACTGTTTTGATCCACCCATCTGTACTGTTGCTGGGGAGTGAGGCTGGTTGGGAAGGGAAAGGAATTAATAGTTTCCGTGGCCAACTATTGTTGCTTATATAAGCAGCATTGAGGCAAATGCTGTTGCTTATATAATCAGAAACAATAAAACCATGCAAATTTATTTACAAGGATTAGGAAATTGCCCAGAAACTAACTTGGGTTAAGACTAGTTATATTGCTAAAGTACCCTGCACCCAGGGACGTGCAGTGACTAGAGGCAGGGGAGGCGTGGCCTCACCAGTCATGAGGAAAAGGAAAGAATTTTAAAGAATTTTTAAAAAATAATTAAAGCCAAGGTAGTTGCTACCAGATTCACAGTGACTTGGAACAGTGCTTAGTGTTAACTATAGGAGGAGGCGAGAGAAATAGGGGCCTCCTGTGCATAAGCAATTTTTCGCCTTTTAAGAGTTAAGCAAGGGTTAAAAAGCGAAAAATTACGTATGCAAAGGAGGCACGTGTTCTCTCGCCTCCTGTAGAGGGCATTTTTAGAGGCTTTTTAGAGTTCTCTGGGAGCAACTAGCTCAGTCTGACTCAGAGCTCTGGCCTTTCATGAGGGCAGGCAGAAGCAGAGTTGAAATCGTCTCTGAAACAGCTGGAAAAGGTGCCTGTGTGGGGAGGGGGGAGGAATTCAAAAAGTTTGATCGGAAGGCAGCAGGGGAAGGGGGGGTATGGCAGAGGAGCTGCTTTCAAGCCTTTGGAAAATATATCCAATCCAACTTCTGTGTTTGTGTTTGTTTGAGATTGAGTGAGTGAGAGAGGGATCCAACTTCTCTGTGTGCGTGTATCTGTTTGAGAAAGTGGGCAGGGAGGCAGAGATGGAGGAAGGAGGGGGAGGGAGAAGAAAAAGAATGGGAAAACTTATTTTGCAAGGGGGAAAAATGCTGTCGCTTTAAATTGGAACTGAGCCTGCCTGGCTGTGGAATTCTGGGAGTTGAAGTCCACAAGTCTAAAAAGCTGCCTCACCAGCCATAAAGCTCACCGCACGTCACTGCCTGCACCGTATTCCTTCCTAGCACTACTAAGTTGCATCCAATGATGAACACAGTGCTCAAAAAACGGAGAGGCATGATATTATAAGTGTAGACCTAATATAATAGTCAACTATATATGAGCCCTGAATTTCAAAGAGGGGAAAAAGTTCCAGCTAGTCAAGTAAAGACTAGCAAAACACAGTTCTACTCTTCCAATAAATTGATAGCTTATTAAGCTCATCTAATTCCAGCTTATCCTGTCTGGATTTGATCTGGATCTGGTACAAAGAATCAAATGTGTGTGTAGAGAACATAACATCCAGCAACAGCTCTAAAACCCGTATGGCAGAGTCATACAATGATTGGGACCTATTGCCTAATAGAGAAGTCGCTAAACTGGGCAAGGGGGTGGGGAATGCATGTTCATAAAATGTTTGCCATGAAAGGCTTGTTTTATCACACACACAAAAATAAGTTGCCTTGGTGGTCCATTGAGTCATAAACTACTCATGTATAAAAAGACACAACAGTGAGAATGCTGGTCCCACCAAATCAGGGGTGAGTTCCTGCCAGTTCTAACCTCTTCTATAGAAATCTACCACACCGTTTAGAACTGGTTCCAGCTCCATCCTCCCACCCGTCCGCACCACACTTCGCTCACTGATTGGCTGGCTCACCAATTGCCCCGCCTGCCTCTAAGAGTCCTATCTAAACCTTAAAGTCTTAAAGCTGTCAAGTTTGAACACCCCTGGGTTTTTTTTCCTAAAAGATTAGGGGTGCAAGGGTCTTGTAACTTGACAGCTTTAAGACTTGCACACTTCAATGCCAGAGTTCCTGAGCCCACATGACTGGAGGAGGAATTCTGGGAGTTGAAGTCCACAAGTCTTAAAGCTGTCAAGTTTGAACACCCCTGGGTTTTTTTTTCTAAGGGGTTAGGGCTGCAAGGGTCTTGTAACTTGACAGCTTTAAGACTTGTACGCTTCAATGCCAGAGTTCCTGAGCCAACATGACTGGAGGAGGAATTCTGGGAGTTGAAGTCCACAAGTCTTAAAGCTGTCAAATTTGAACACCCCTGGGTTTTTTTTTCTAAGGGGTTAGGGCTGTAACTTGACAGCTTTAAGACTTGCACGCTTCAATGCCAGAGTTCCTGAGCCAACATTTTGGTTACTAAGCAAAAACGTTGTTAAGTGAGTTTCACCATATTTTACAAGTTGGCCACGCCCACCCAATAACATGACTGCCAAGCCACTCCCACTCAGTCACATGGCCGGAAAGCCACTCCCACCCAGTCACATGGCCAGAAAGCCACTCCCACAAAGCAGGCCACACCTACAGAAGAGGTTCTAAAAAAATTTGAAACCCACCACTGCACCAAACGTTCTTTTATCATCCATGTTTTCCTTTACAATTTTTCTGGGCTGGTAGTCATGCTTCCAAATAAATCATTGGGCAGCAAGAACATCCCTGTTTTATTTTTCTCAGAATGCCTGGACGACGGGAGTCAGTCTCAGAGACACTCCTGTAAATAAATACGTTGCTTGAGGTTTCCTTTGCTCCATGACACCTCCCCATTGATTTGTTTTAAACACATCTAAGTCATGCAGGGCAGGGAGAGTGGGAGAATGCCAAGGGAAGTATCTGCAGGCCTGCAATGCTTTATCTTAATTTAATCAATCAGATCGGCATTGCAGCCTTGATTTGCAGTCCACACCCATCATTACAAACTCCAGGAGAGGAGTTCCAATAACTTCCAATTCTACATTTCCCCTTTTAATTCAGCACAAAGAAGCCTTCTGGGTATCTCAAGGAGGTGGATCCCTAGGTTATGACTTCTGGTTATGTGTAATAAAAATGTCATCCTAACATTATTAGTTTGATTTGCTCTTGCCAGCAGAGTTACCTAATTAGAGGTGTAAAAATAAAAGGCTAGTGAGCATCGTGGAAGTATTTTTGAGGTTCTTAAACACTAACAGCAAGAGCACAATAAGAACACAGTAATCTATCATCATAATATTACAAATAAAAAATGTCAAATTCACATTTTATATCAAGTAATCATTTACAAAAAGTTTGGTGGGTCTTAATAATTAAGACTATATAGCAATAGCAATAGCAATAGCAGTTATTTATTTATTTGTCTATTTATTTATTTATTTGTCTTGTATGCTGCCCACTCCCGGAGGACTCCGGGCGGCTCACAAAAGACAAGGGAAAGGGGGGAAACGAGACAAAGACAACATATTAAAAACAAAACCAACATTCACAATTTCCGTGGAGGTAGATGCTTCTCAGCTCCCCCCAGCCTGCTGGAACAGCCAGGACTTGGTGGCTTTAGTTAGACTTATATACCGCTTCATAGGGCTTTCAGCCCTCTCTAAGCGGTTTACAGAGTCAGCGTATTACCCCCAACAACAATCCGAGTCCTCATTTTGCCCACCTCGGAAGGATGGAAGGCTGAGTCAACCCTGAGCCGGTGAGATTTGAACAGCCGAACTGCAGAACTGCAGTCAGCTGAAGTAGCCTGCAGTGCTGCATTTAACCACTGTGCCACCTCGGCTCTATATAACTCCACATTAATACAGGAAAAATATGAAGGCAGACTAAGTATTTATTTCATAGAATATTTGGCCACATTGCTTGCAAATCTTCTTTTTCCCTTCTGATGCACAGGTTTGTTCAGATGTTGACAAACATCATATGATAGCAATGACAGTTGTCAATCAATGATAGATTTATATTCCAACGTTGCCCAATATTTCTTGCAGCTAATCCCCAAGCCTGAAGGATCCATAATTCTTAATACTTTCAAGTATGGAAGATACAGCCAAGAGGAACATATGCATCTTTAATAAGGAATTGTTTTTCTAAAGTTTTCTAAAGATATTCAAATGAATATATGATAATAGAAGAGCAAGGCTGAATCATGTGATTTAACTTCCAACCTCTGAAGTGCATCTTCAGTAGCAAAGTGATCATAACTAACCTTTACTGAACGTTTTCTGAGATATCCAATATACCTGAAGCATTTGTTCTGTTTTATTAATCACGTATCTCATTATTTAACTGAATTTTAAATTTGAATTTTAAACCTAGATCCCTATTTATTGTTCTAATGCTTTATATTGCACATTACTTGAATGAGTGTAAGCTGCCTAGAGTTGCCTCTGGTGAGATGGGTGCCATATAAGTTGAGTAATGAATAAATAACCAAGTTTTACAACTGCCTTCTATTTTTTAGAAGTATATTCAAGCTTCTTCCAAAGCTGATGCAAATAATATCACCTTAATTTATGCACTTCAGTTTTGTATAAGGAAGATTGTATAAGGAAGATTTGGAGAATTGATTAATTCATTCAAGTTCTAGAAGAAATATAGAGATTTAAAGGCAGCAGTAACATCAGATAAAACAGAGCAAATGTGTTAATTGAATTAATAAATTGCAATGTGGCATTCTGAGGTTAATCAAATTTAATTGTAAAGTTTTAAAAACTGATAAAACTGTGCCTAGGATTAAATAGCTTCCATATATATTTTGCTGTATTAAGCACCACAATTGAAACCAATTGCTTAACAAACAAGGTTAACAATATGTGTTTATCATAACACATGAGCTGAAAGAGGAGTTGAATTATGAAATTCTTAACTCTTAAATCTATAATCAAAGCTTGAACAGCAGACACAATGGTTAAATATGGATAGTTTAGTCATGTTCCTTATGACAAAAAAAACTTCGTGGAGTTCCAGTGAGAGAAGTGATAGCATACATATTATTTGAATGTCAGCTGTGAGAAAGAGAGAGATTGGCATTTTGTATCACAAATTAGATGACCAGCCTATTGGGATATTAGAACAATATATTTCATGTGCAGTCAGAATCCAGATATTACATTTATCATAGCACAAAACAGCAGAATTGAGATCTGCATATGTTGATCTGATTGGGATAACTTATAGGGTTATCCAGAAATATGATTTACATTGCCTCTTATTTCTTCCTTTTACTCTATTTTGTTACACATACTCTTCCTGTTCTGTATTTTGTATTTTTTTTTAAATTCTGATTTGGCTTAATGGATATGATGATGATTTCCAAAAATCAGCCTCTGAAAATGTGGAACATTTTAATGCATAATTTGCAAGAGGCAAGTTAGCACCCACCCTCTCTTAGAAGAATGAAATACTCTAGGAAATATTAAAAAGGCAGAATATTATATTTCCCTGGATGAGAAATGGAGAAACATCTTTTTTTAAGGCAGGAAGGAGACTCACTCCTAATAGCCCCAGCAGATGTCAGCATTTAAGAGATATAGAGATAGCTAGGTCTATTCATAAGCAAATACCCTCACCCAAGATCTAACAAAGGTAGGATTAGCCTTCAGCTATAATAGGAATTGCCCCAAACCCTCTTCATTACATCATCATCCAGCAAGATTCAACCAAACCTGGGACTCAAGACAACTTACAAAGTTACCCCTGCATGGACCCATGGGAGTTTGACAACCAATCAGAGTACATTTCTTACACAGGAACAGGAAGCTCCAAGGTGGGGCCTAACCAGAGGTGGGATTCAGTAGGTTCTGACCAGTTCTGGAGAACCGGTAGTGGAAATTTTGAGTAGTTTGGAGAACTGGTAAATACCACCTCTGATTGGCCCTGCCCCAATGTATTCTCTGCCTCCCGAGTCCCAGCTGATCAGGAGGGAATGGGGATTTTACAGTATCTTTCCTCTGCTAAGCCCCCAAAGCCATGCCATCGGGGTGAAATTCAGCAGGTTCTGATAGGTTCTGGAGAACTAGTAGCATAACTTTTGAGTAGTTCAAAGAACCGGCAAATACCACCTCTGGTTGACCCCAGAATGGGGTGGGAATGGAGATTTTGCAGTATCCTTCCCCTGCCATGCCCACCAAGCCACGTCCACAGAACCGGTAGTAAAAAAATTTGAATCCCACCACTGGTCCTAACAGAAGATATAAATCCTCTTACTCTCACTATGGTTCAGAACCGGGAGCACGCGTGGAGCCTGCATGATGATATCTGGGTGGGTGGGCGGAGCCTCCTGCCGCCGCCACTCCGGGTTCGCTCGAACTATGTGAACCAGCAGAATACCACCTCTGGTATAATTCTATATCTCTCACCTATGTGCTCTTTTTTGCTCAGAATCTCAAACCAGGTGGTCCTGTCCACCATTAAACCATCTTTCCAAGCAGTCTCCATGTTTCCAGTGTCTTTTCCCCCCACTTGGAACAGAACCCAGATGGACATTTCTTCCAACAATTTCATGCAATGAGTATCTCAAAGGTACCCTGCCAACGTAAGTTGTGTAATAGCTGTAACATTAACTTAGCCTGAAAGAATAAACGTAGGAAGGCAGCTTAAAATTTAATAATGAAACTTAGAATTAAACGGAAAAGAAAGGCCAACAATTGGTAGTTATTCCCATTAAGGAGACTGACATAAAAGAAGAGATTCAGTGAAATACTCTGGCGGAGAAGAGGATTCTTTCAGAAAAGATCAAGAAAAAAGTGATAACGCAGTTATTTTTTTAAAGAGACAATTGTCCTAAAAACAAAGACATTTTCTCTGGGACCAAGAAGGTAGAATAAAGCATTGGCTTCAAACAAACAATTTGAGAAATGCAAATGAAAAGGGAGAAAGTGGTATCTGTTCAGGCCCAGCTCTGCTAAGTACTAAATGCATAGTAGTTGGTGAGGTCATGTGTAAATTGATTCACTTTATTTGTGACAAAACACTGTGCCCCAAACCCACCTACACAAAATCCAGAGCAGTTCATTAGCTAGTAAACGGATCATTTTAGCACATAAGTGCCACGCATACCCCTGGCACTCTCAGTGGTTTCACCTCCTTAGATACCCTCCTTCATGAATCCACTCTAGGACTTACCATCGGCACACCATTAAACAATAGCTAAGACTGTGCAGCCATTTGATACAGCAATTACAGATGCCATAAGGTCCTCCAAGCATGTCTCCCTGCTGATTAGTACAACGTGTCCAGATTGAACTGCAGCCAGATGGCTCGCCTCCATCTCTCGATGTGTGCCAAGCATTTGCATCAGTTTGGCAAGAGAGCGACTGCCTTGTGTAGCGAAGGAGGCAATGCAGTTGTGTGTTATCAACAGTACGATGATGCAGGAGTGTGTATGGCCTAATCTCTTTACCTCACTAGCAGCCTCAGGCAAAGATTTAATATTTGTGATAATTACAGTTATATAAAAGGAGATGGAGGATTGGCTTAAGGTAGAGTTGGCAACTCTTAAATTGATAAGGTGAGGGAGCTGGCCATTGCATGGGATTTTTCCCCTGGATTTATAATTTATGTTCCCTTCCTTTGAAGGGTTGGGAGGAAGTTTTTCTTCCTTTCAGATATAACAATATATTTTTAACTTAGCATTTTTCCAGAGTGAATTTTTGGGTTGGAAAAACAACCCCAACACGGAATAAATTAGAAATTTAATCTCATTATGGAGCCTACTGAGAAATGTTTAGTTCATAGCTCTTAGAATTCAAAAAGAGCTACGGACTAAACATTTATTTATTTCAAAATAAATGCATTGAGGAATTGCAGCAATAAATCAGTCCACTTAAAAAACAACAACCCTTTAAATACTATTTCTTCCACCTTTGTGAGATGGAAGAAGAACATTTTTATTTGAAAATGGCTTACAACATTGTTTTTTAAAACATTATTTGGATGTTGTGCCAGTCTGGGAAAAAAATGTTAGCACACACTACAAAATTATTTTAAAAGGAAACTCTCCTCTCCAATAATTGAAATAAATGACAAATAGATGGATGCAATTTTAAAGAATGATCCATGAAGTTAAAATAGGTCAAATAGGAAAACAGCAACGAATAAGATGAACATGGTGCTAGCCTATTTTCACGATGTATTGGTTGGATGAGTTTCTACTACATATTCTATGTTCTTCAAATCCAAATGCGCATATATGCTTTCATTCTCAATAGACTGCAGCGCTAAAGTTGGTATCTCATTGTGTTTCCAGCAATATGTAATTCAATTACATTGCATCTTCGTTGCGTACTCACAGTGTCAGACATTTCTCATACCTAATCTCTAATAATTTGGGTTGTCTGTCCTTTAGGGAAGTCCTCTGGCGTCTTCTTGATTATCCTCTTTTTTTTTTTTTTGCAGATTTTTAAATTATTTTTTCCCTTCTACAACACCTTACAGTCAATACATCAACATTGTTATGTTATCATATCTGTACATGTATATAATATTTCGCTTCTATATTTACACACCTTTACACACAGTTCTATATATATTTATATATAGTTTTGACTTAATTAATTTTATTCTTGTTTTGCAGCCATTTGTACCAATTGTTCCAAATTTCATAATATTCCGACTCTTCTTTATCCTTTAATTTCAGTGTTAATTTGTCCATCTCTGCACAATCCAAAGTTTTTTTTTATCACTAATTCGTCCGAGGGGGTATTATTTTGTTTCCAGCATTGGGCAAATGCTATTCTAGCTGTAGTTAGCTGATGTGTTAATATGTACTTAATTTTCTTTGTATATTTCCCTTTGATTGTTCCCAGTAGAAAGATTTCGGGTTTGTATTTTATCTGTTCTCCTGTAATTTCTTGCACCCATTTGCAAATTTTTGTCCATATTTTTGTGTTTCCGGGCAGGTCCACCATATGTGATAATAAGTCCCTTATACTTTTTCATACTTCCAGCAGGTCGGCTTCATATTTGGGTACATTTTAGCCAATCTTGTTGGTGATAAGTGCCAACGATAAAACATTTTGTATATATTTTCTTTAAGTGCTGCTGATCGTGTTAGGGTTAGGGTTATCCTCAAGTAAATGTTGTCCTTGGAGGAAATGCATTTTTAATTCAAGAGAGAGATCGTTTATGGGCCAAAAATTTATTTTGCATAATCAAAATAATCAAAAGTTACCAAGCTCTATTTTAAGATATTGTAATTCAGAAAAAATATGTATAAAAACAAACATTCGCTTTCCTCCAGATGTTTTTAAACAAATTTGATAACATAATTATTATCTTTTTACCACTGTAATATAATTTATTACCCAGTTTTCTCCCCCTCTTTTATTTCCTCTTACTGTAAAAATAGCAATCTGTTCTTAGAGAGCTTAGCTAGCCTCTTCCTTTTTGCTGACAACTCAGCCTTTAAAACATAATCTTCTATTTTTATGGCACTGTATTTAAATGAGGAAAGATTGCAATGACACACATGGAGGGTTATAGCTTTAGTTTAAA
Organism: Thamnophis sirtalis; assembly: GCF_051295495.1. Classification (NCBI taxonomy): domain Eukaryota; kingdom Metazoa; phylum Chordata; class Lepidosauria; order Squamata; family Natricidae; genus Thamnophis; species Thamnophis sirtalis. The sequence continues at coordinate 171,321,588 of NW_028261382.1, forward strand.
AAAAATTTTTTTACAGCCCCGTGTGAATAAAATGCAACTCTCCATAGCATTTTTGGAACCAAAGAAGCTGACTTTGAAATCAGTCAATGATGCTAACTTTCCAGTAGGTCTATTGTAGTACCTACAGAATTCTGAACTAACTCAGTCATCCTAACATTAAGGAGTTTGAAGTTGCCTTTTCAGCTGATAATCAATCCACAAATCTGCAGATGTAAAACACACAGCCTGAATTTCTGCATCTAAGAACGCTGTTCTATTTTCAGGATGAAATTAAAAATTAAAACAAAATATCAGCAGTCAATCTGGCCAGTTTGGATAAATAGAATAGGAAGGGGGCAGAGATATCTTTTCTGAGGTGGCCGAGGAAGAGCCGAGGTGGCGCAGTGGTTAAAGGCAGCACTGCAGGCTACTTCAGCTGACTGCAGTTCTGCAGTTCGGCTGTTCAAATCTCACCGGCTCAGGGTTGACTCAGCCTTCCATACTTCCGAGGTGGATAAAATGAGGACCCAGATTGTTGTTGGGGGCAATATGTTGACTCTGTAAACCGCTTAGAGAGGGCTGAAAGCCCTATGAAGCGGTATATAAGTCTAACTGCTATTGCTATTTTCTTTAGTGCAGGCAGCAAAATGTTTGTAATCAACCTTGCTTATTGTAGCTAGCAGCGGTTTGGGGTTCCAGGCACAATCCATTCTCATTACTTTCACAGAAATGCTGGTTTTGTGCTACAAGCAGTTTTTGTTCCTGCCTTTGATAGAGTTAGATATGAATGTCAAATTCCATATGACTGAGGAATTCTGGGCTGACAAACCCTACATTTTATCTTTCACTGATATTTTGAGTTAGTGCTTTAGTACTACCAGGGCAGTGGTGGGTTTCAAAAATTGTTGGAACCTACTCTGTGGGTGTGGCCTCCTTTGTGGGAGTGGCTTGCCACCCATGTGACTGAATGGGAGTGGCTTGCCACCCATGTGACCTGATGTGAAATTATGAATTAGTACTTAGGTCGGTCCAAGTAGCTATTCAGAAACTCTGGCATTGAAGCATGCAAGTCTTAAAGCTGTCAAGTTACAAGATCTTTGCTAGTGGTGGGTTTCAAAAATTTTTGGAACCTCTTCTGTAGGTTGGCCTCCTTTCTGGGTCCACTAGTGGAACCTCTTCTAACCGGTTCGGTAGATTTGACGAACCGGTTCTACCGAATAGGTGCGAACTGGTAGGAACCCACCTCTGTACCAGGGTAGATGGAACAAAGAAGCATTGGAACAAGGGCTGTCAAACTCACGGCCAATGGGCCAGATGCGTCCCCCGCTGGCCACATCCACACCAGTTTAGTGAAGGGGAAAAAAAAATTCACATGACGATGCCATGACAATGCAAATTTGACATCCGTGCACTGGTATAACTGTTCTCACTTCCATGCAAATTCATAGGCAGTTAGCAATAGCAATAGCAGTTAGACTTATATACCGCTTCATAGGGCTTTCAGCTCTCTCTAAGCGGTTTACAGAGTCAGCATATTGCCCCCACAGTCTGGGTCCTCATTTCACCCACCTCAGAAGGATGGAAGGCTGAGTCAACCTTGAGCCGGTGAGATTTGAACCGCCGAACTGCAGATAGCAGTCAGCTGAAGTGGCCTGCAGTACTGCACTCTACCCACTGCACCACCTCAGCTCTCAGTTATTTCCTATGAGTATGCAGTTGTCACTGCGTGAGAATGTTGGACTAAATAGGACTTTGGCCTCATCTATAGTATTCCAGCTCACAGCTTCTTCTATTGAGGCAGGAGGGGGTGCACAGGTGAACCCACCAGTGGCTGGCCAGGTTAGGTGGTCTTAATAGAATGGACCTTATAAATTTATATTAGCTTGACATTTCACTCTAGTCCACTTTGACTTCTGACTTCCTCATAAGTATTAAAAATAGTGCTGGAACAGTGTGGCAAGACGCTGTGAAGGAGGGGCACAGGAAGCCAGGTGTGGGTGTAAGATAGAACAGAGGTGAAACGGCCGATAGCTTAAGACATTATAAGAACTTCTCTTTTTGTATTTTTCCTATGTACTTCTCTGTTTGTAACATTCCAAAATGAACTTCTCCTTTTCGAAATGTCATGTTTGTCTCGTGTATGGAAACGCTTTGAGAATGCACCGTGTGGAACACGGCATAAAAGTAGCATCCTGGGCAGAGCCCAGGCAGTTCAGATTTTGGTGTGTGAACACGCTGAACTCTTGATGCATCAAATAAAGCTGTTTCTCTCGCACCTTCGTGGTCTCGAGTCCTGGTCTTTCATAAGTAGATTGCTAAACCAAACCTCAATCTGCTGCTACACTATATCACTGTGGAAAAAAAACAGTGATTGTTTCTTAAGTCTCTGGTGTTTCAATTCAGTATATGGAATCAGAATGTGCCACTGGAGCGTGGCACGACAAAACCACGCTCGTCAAAATAGCGGTGTTAAAACCGCGTCGCTAAAGCCATGACGTCATCACCGCGATGTCATCACCGCAGCGACAACAGCGCGGCGACAGAAAGCCGATTTAAATTAAGGTAAGGGTTAGGATTAGGTTTAGGGGTTTGCTTTAGGTTTAGGTTTAGGTTTAGGTTTAGGTTTAGGTTTAGGTTTAGGTTTAGGGTTAGGTTTAGGGTTAGGTTTAGGGTTAGGTTTAGGGTTAGGTTTAGGGTTAGGGTTAGGTTTAGGGTTAGGTTTAGGGTTAGGTTTAGGGTTAGGTTTAGGGTTAGGTTTAGGTTTAGGGTTAGGTTTAGGGTTAGGTTTAGGTTTAGGGTTAGGTTTAGGGTTAGGTTTAGGGTTAGGTTTAGGGTTAGGTTTAGGTTTAGGTTTAGGGTTAGGGTTAGGGTTAGGTTTAGGTTTAGGTTTAGGTTTAGGGTTAGGGTTAGGGTTAGGGTTAGGGTTAGGGTTAGGGTTAGGGTTAGGTTTAGGTTTAGGTTTAGGGTTAGGGTTAGGGTTAGGGTTAGGGTTAGGTTTAGGGTTAGGTTTAGGGTTAGGTTTAGGGTTAGGTTTAGGGTTAGGTTTAGGTTTAGGTTTAGGTTTAGGTTTAGGGTTAGGGTTAGGGTTAGGGTTAGGGTTAGGGTTAGGGTTAGGGTTAGGTTCATGGTTAGGTTTAGGGTTAGGTTTAGGGTTAGGTTTAGGGTTAGGTTTAGGTTTAGGTTTAGGGTTAGGTTTAGGGTTAGGGTTAGGGTTAGGGTTAGGGTTAGGGTTAGGGTTAGGTTTAGGGTTAGGTTTAGGTTTAGGTTTAGGGTTAGGTTTAGGGTTAGGTTTAGGGTTAGGTTTAGGGTGCTGAGTGTTTCGGAAGGCGCGGGTTTGCCCTCCGTGGTTATGTCATCGCGGTAGGGTCGCCTTTTTCCTTAGCACTTCGGATGGCGCAGATTTGCCCTCCGCACTTATGTCGGCACGGATAAGGGCTTCGTCGTTTTGTGGTGGAGAAGGGCCCTTTTCTTGGTAGCAGCATCACTAAGTTCTCCTGAGGCATCAAGTAATTCTGAGTATTTCCTTCAGGCCCTTTCCTTCCTTTCTCCCCAGATGCTGATTTTGAAATCATTGTAACAACAATGTTTATTTTTCCAAGAAATTGCCGTAGTACTTATTTCTCTTCTGACTAGTGCTAATGGATGTGTATGAGGACAGAACATAACCCCCACCCCTTCTTAAAGTGAAGTCCTCAGTTTTATTGTGATTGCGGTCTATGTAATTATGGCTGAAGCATCTGAATCCATTATCTGCTCCTTTTTCAGAGGTTTATGACTCAGCTGTAAACATGTAAAAAGTAAACTGTCAGAGTGAGTTTTCCTTGCTATAGTTAAATCAATAACAAGAATCTAAATGACAAAATAAAATTTCGGCCTGGCCAATTTGAAAAGGCCATTCCCACAAAAACTTAATTTTTAATTATTCTGATGATATATTTGATACAATATGTTTGATGCAATTAGAGTATAGTTGGTTATTTTCTCCAAGTGCAGAACATACTGAAAAAAGTACTGTAATATATATTTGCTTTCACAGTTGATTACTGAGTAGAAAAAGATATATTTTAGCACATAAGAAAACAGTTACTTGGGTTTCAATGAAATTCGCAAATATGAAGTCCTATTTTACTGACATCACTCATAATAATTGGGTTGGTCCAGTGATGGGTTTCAAAAATTGTTTGAACCTACTCTGTGGGTGTGGCCTCCTTTGTGGGAGTGGCTTGCCGCCCATGTGACTGGATGGGAGTGGCTTGCCGCCCATGTGACTGGATATGAATATGCCGATGACACTTGTCAGAACCACCTTAAATTACCTCACACACAGCACTGGCATGCATAAGAATAGGATGTAAACTTGTTTTTTAAAAGGCATCTTTGCTTTGCGTTAAAACAACTTCAACACACGCAATGTTCTGATTGCACCACAAACGCAGTAGTCATCCTTACCTTTCACAGAGGCACCGAGTTTTATAAATATGAGCATGATAGTGTAGAATAATCATATCCAAGGACCAGTGGTGGGTTTCAAAAAAGTTTGGAACCTCTTCTGTAGGTGTGGCCTGCTTTCCGGGTCCACTGGTGGGACCTCTTCTAACCGGTTCGGTAGATTTGACGAACCGGTTCTACCGAATAGGTGCGAACTGGTAGGAACCCACCTCTGGGTTGGTCCTTTCTTGCCAGTTTACAAATTGCATGAATCACATATCACGGCTTGGCCTGCCCACAAAGTCATTAGTCCTTTTGGTTATCCAATTGTATTTGCAAGGACACACACACATACACACACACAAACATATGCACACACCCATTGCTTGTTTCCCTAAAATTTTGTGGAACATTTTAATTGACAGCTTATTTTGTTCACTCAGGCTTTTGTTAATGAATTCCCACAAGCAGACTGTAGAGCAAGAAGTCCTCAAAATGTCGTCAATTTATGAATCTCAGAAGATCTAGCCCTCCCCCCGCCCCCATGGTGAAAAAATAGAAAAGGTTGCAGCCCAGGTTTCCTGTACGCATGTGTATCACGTGTAGTCAAAAGTTATAATTTGAAGGATTCATAGATCATAATATACATGCAGATAACTTGCTCGGTCCTAGTGAAAGCTGGAAAATTTGTAAAATTCCTGCCTGAAGATTTAAGTGCTTCCTAATTCTAGAATAGGGACGTGGTGGCTCAGTGGCTAAGACGCTGAGCTTGTCGATCGAAAGGTCAGCAATTCGGCAGTTCAAATCCCTAGTGCTGTGTAACAGAGTGAGCTCCCGTTACTTGTCCCAGCTTCTGCCAACCTAGCAGTTCGAAAGCATGTAAAAATGCAAGTAGAACAATAGGGACCACATTTGGTGGGAAGGTAACAGTGCGCCTTTGGCGTTTAATCATGCTGGCAGCATGACCACAGAGACATCTTTGGACAGCCCTGGATCTTTCTGGCTTTGAAACAGAGATGAGTTGGGAATGAGTAGCACATATGTGCGAGGGGAACCTTTACCATTACCTTTTAACTCTAGCATGGAAGTGGGAGGTTGGTTGCAGCCATAATAGTGAAGAAATGTTTTATAAAATCATTAAGAATTTACTCTAGGGTTAAACGGAGGAGAGCCTTTTCAGTAGTAGCTCCGACCCTTTGGAACGATCTCCCCGTGGAGATTCGTACCCTCACCACCGTCCAGACCTTCCGCACAGCCCTTAAGACCTGGCTAGCCCGTCAGGCCTGGGGATAAAGATAATCTGTCCCCACCCGAATGATGAATGAATGTTGTGTACTATTTTACTCTTATGTATTGTTTTGCGTTTATTGTCTTGTACCCTCCCTTCCCTATTTTATGTAAGCCGCCCTGAGTCCCCTCAGGGAAAAGGGCGGCCTATAAATATTAATAAAATCCTAAAAATCCTAAAAAATTAGAATTAAATGCTACCTGTTCCTAAGCCATTGATCAAAGTGTAAGGAATGACGGTTACTTGTTCCCTGAAATTTTAAGAAAAGCAACATTTTCAGGTCAAATGTGCTCCTCCAAGTTCTGTCCTTTAAAAATGTTTGGGATTATAAATGAGATTCAACAAAGCCAGAAAAATAGCCAGAGGATGAGTTTGAGAAGTGATTTGTTTTTTTAATGTTAGATACTGCTCGTTCTAATGGATACAAAGTGGATATTCTTCATAAGAGCAAATAACATGATAATGTGCACATTAAACTATTTAATATTCATTCCATCTGCTGCATGCATCAGATAACTTCACAGGACCCTGAAATTCACAAAAAAAATATGTTCTGGTTTAAAATTAAATGCAATAGTCTTTGATTAGATTATCCTTTTTTCCAGCTCAGGTGGGATGTTGTAGGAATGAACTCTACCTGGTTAATGACCATAAATAATGGCAGAATTATTCCTTTGTCTTGTCCTTTGCACACACTAATATGCCCTGACAGCTAACTCTGCTCTTTTATTAACTCTCTGTCAGCTGTAATCAGTTACGGTGAAGTAAGGCAGGAAAATTTACATGTGCCAAGTCTCACCATTTCTCTCAGAAATATCCCAGAATTCACCCCACACTTTGTTGGGGAGGAGGGGGATATGCCTGGGGAGACAGGTGGTGGTGCTGGTTGATTTGGATGAATTGAATGCTTTATCGTTTCCTAAGCTGGCTCACTGCATATTGAAGTTCAAGAAGGGAAACAAAAACAAAATCTCTTATCAGAATTCTTAAATGGAATGTTTTGAAGAAAGAGACGCCCTCTTTATAGATGGCATTTAGATCCTAAAAAACTGGCCTGTATGTATTCGAATTTACAGCCTAAATGCTGGAGATGTGATTGTCTCGATGCTACATACTATCATATATGGTGGACTTGTAAAAAGGTAAAAGCATTTTGGATAAAAATATGGTGGATTATGCAAAATGTTCTTAAAAAAAAGGATAAAGTTTACCCCTCAGTTATTCTTTTTTTATTTTTTATTTTTTTTATTTTATTTTATCAATTTCATATATACATTCACAATTATATGATCTCATAACTGTTATTAATAATATGTATTTATAACAATTTCCCCCTACTGTTAACAATATACTTGAAGATTGCTTTTTTAACATCCCATAGATCCATCTTATCTTACAACGATCCTACTTCTTCTTCCCTCCCTCCCTCTTTCCTTCCCTCGTTTCTTCTCTCCTACTCCCCTTCCTTCCCTCCCTCCTTCTCTCCTTCCCTCCTTCTCTCCTTCCCTCCTTCCTTCCTTCCCTCCTTTCTTTTCTCCTTCTCTCCTTCCTTTCCCCCTTCCTTTCCTCCTTCCTTCCCCCCTTCCTTCTCTCCTACATTCCCTCCTTCCTTCCCTCCTTTCTTCTCTCCTTCTCTTCTTCCTTCCCTCCTTCCTTCCCTCCTTCCTTCTCTCCTTCTCTCCTTCCTTCCCTCCTTGCTTTCCTCCCTCCTTCCCTCCTTCCTCCCCCCTTTCTTCTCTCCTTCCTTCCTTCCTTCCTTCCTTCCTTCCTTCCTCCTCTCCTTTCCCTTCTCTCCTTCCCCTTCCTCCCCTTTACCCTTCCCCTCTTCTTCCCATTCCTCCCCTCTTTCCTACTCTTACATTCCCTCCCATTCTTCCTCTGCCTTTCCCTTTCTCCTATTCCTCTCCTTTCTCCTCTCCTTCCTATCTTTCCTTCTACTCCTCCCTCACCCCTCAGTTATTCTTGTTAGGTATAATTACTGATTGTACAGTTATAGAGACTAACTTGATTTTGCATTTAATAACCGCAGCAAGACTGTTGGTGGCGCAATACTGGAAGAAGGAAGACTTGCCTACTATTCAAGAATGGACATTAAAAGTAACAAACCTAGCAGAGATGGCTAAAATATCAGCATTTCTCAAGGATCACTCAAATGAGAGATATAAACTGGAGTGGAGAAGATGGATTGACTATATTCAAAATAAATATGGAACTAAGAAATTCCAGATAGTTTATGACTGAAGAAACAAGGAATGATATAATCTGTTTAGAGTTAGCCTAGCAAAGAGGAGTTAAAGCTCAAATGAAAGATGATATTAACTTTTTTTTAAAAGTTTATTTTAGAATATCTTCGTTAAAGATTTATACCCTGTATTGGTTCTGGGAAGTCGGGGGGGAGGGAAGGTTGGGGGGGGGTCGGGTTTGGGTGGGGAGGGTAGGGAGAGGGAAGTAAATATTTGTAAAAGTTTTTTTTTCAAAAATTTTCAATAAAAAAAAAGAAAGAGAAGCCCTCCTTATATATATAAAATGACTGAATACTGAATACTGAACTAGAACCCTAGTATTATTCATTGTCTAAAATGTAGCTGTGGAGCTATGCATAAAGGCGTACCATTCTTTGTAATTTTTCTGATTTCTTGTGTGCCAAGTCATGCTTCCCTCACCCAAGATGATGTAGAAAAAACATAAGCACACAATAAGTATATGTGTGATACCCTTCGTGATTCTGACAAGATAGAGATGGGTAAGAATGTCATTAAGAATTTACCAGGCTCCTCAAATTCCTTGTGGGATGGGAGGAACTTGGATTTTTTTTTTAAAAAAAAATTGAATGTGAATAAAATCAGAACTGACAGATCCAGCCATCTAGGAATTGAATGCTTAGTTCTATTAAGTCTAAGCCCGAAAATCCTGTGTATTCAGTCATGTTTGTGATGTTTAATTAGGATTTGCTATCTCTCTTTTTTTCTGGTAGGTTCCTCATCTTTAACAATTACATGGAAAGCATGTAAAAAATGATCCTATCCATACTGGGAATACTGGCTGGTGCAGTTGAATGAGAATTTTATTCAGTTTGAAGGTAAAGGTAAACATTCCCCTCGCACATATGTGCTAGTTGTTCTCAACTCTAGCGGGCGATTCCCATCTCCGTTTCAAAGCCAAAGAGCCAGCGCTGTCCAAAGATGTCTCCGTGGTCATGTGGCTGACATGACTCAACACCAAAGGCGCATGGAATGCTGTTACCTTCCCACCAAAGGTGGTCCCTATTTTTCTGCTTGCATTTTTACATGCTTTCGAACTGCTAGGTTGGCAGAAGCTGGGTGGCGCTAGGGATTTGAACTGCCGAACTGCCGACCTTTCTGATTGACAAGCTCAGTGTCTTAGCCACTGAGCCACTGCGTCCCACTGCTTCTGATTAGGTGATATTAATAAACTAGATAACACAGACTCATGGATTATGATAAGATGATACTTTATGGAAGTGTTTTCTAAAATTGATAGTTTTAGCTATATTGCGGCCATAGTTTCAGAATTTCCAGCCATTCTTGTAGACTGAATTTATCAGGATTAGATCGGGGATGCTCTCTGTGGAAAGCTCTGTATCTAATTTCTGCAAAAACCAACTTAGTAATCGCTAAAATGAGAAACACTAGTGTTAAATCTGCAGATTAATATTTGTATTAAATAACCGTTCTTGGAAAAGAGACATCAGTGCTAATTAATGAATTATGAACCTCACAGTTTTAAAGCTAATTTTTGTGACACCTATTTCTGCTCGGAAGGAGAACATTTCCATCAACGATCCTGTCAGGAAGCACTAATTAAAACTGCTTTTTCTCCTTTTCTTTTAGCTGCATTTTAAAACAACAGATTAAAAAAAAAAGAATGATTATAACACTGGGATTTTATTTAGTTTCTCAGCGCAGCCCCATTTGCATAAATTCTAATAAAGCATTATTAAAATCTATTAACACTTGTCTCTGGCAATTAATTTTAAGTTTGCTTCTTTGAATGACTGTGTTTCATGGCAGCCAAGATAAGGAAGCATGGAAGACTCGCTGAGAATACAGGTAATTTCAGGGAGATGCAAATTCAGCCAAGTAGCATTCAAGACATCTCTACTCCATAATAACACCGAACAAATGCAGACTAAGCTTCCAATAGAAGATTCTTCAGACTCCGTATAGAGTAGAAATTCAATCCAATTTCCCGTCAGATGTTTATTTTACAATGTATATATGATATATAAACCTGGTGAGCATTATGATATTTCATTACCAAAAACCCAGCACACTATCCCCTGGAGAAAATAGCATTTTTAAACTAATATTGATTATTTAGTACAAACTGAAAAGATCATAACTTATAATGGAGAGAGAGAAAAAAGCCACCAGAGAAAGATTTAAACTTTTATTTTTATTTATAGGGCTTGGCAGGTTTCTCGGGAGTTGGACAGTGTTCTAGTAAAAAAAATAAAAATTAATTCATGATTCAGTCTGTTTATTTACTACAGGGTAGTCACGCTTTCTTTATTTATACAAATTACTGCTGAGTTAAAGCCAAGGAAAGAAGTTATACTGGCCTCCCTCAGGTGTACATCTTTCATCCCTTTTCTTTGGTGTGATTCAGAAAGCATGCCAGGTTGATCTAAAACCTAACATTCAATAGCCTGTAGCACAGCTTACTTGAATCTGATTCTGCAGGTTGGATGATGTCAGGAGCAGAGATCCCATATGTAGTATAATATATATGGAAGCCTGCTCTTGCTTTCTGGGTTATCCAAGAGCAGTGAGATCGGTTTTAGAGTTGCCCTTCTCTGAATGGAAGTGCTCCCGATCTTGGCAGAGACAATCAATTTCCAGCTCCATTCTTAGATCTCTAAATTCTTCCGTTCTCTGGCCATCCCAAGGACTACCGTCAGAGGTGGGTTCCTACCAGTTCGCACCTATTCGGTAGAACCGGTTCGTCAAATCTACCGAACCGGTTAGAAGAGGTGCCACTAGTGGACCCGGAAAGCAGGCCACACCTACAGAAGAGGTTCCAAAAATTTTTGAAACCCACCACTGGCAAGGATCTTGTAACTTGACAGCTTTAAGACTTGCATGCTTCAATGTCAGAGTTTCTGAATAGCTACTTGGACCGACCTAAGCACTAATTCATAATTTCATATCTGGTCACCTGGGCAGCAAGCCACTCCCATTTGGTCACATGGGTGGCAAGCCACTCCCACAAAGGAGGCCACACCCGCAGAGTAGGTTCCAACAATTTTTGAAACCCACCACTGACTACCGTATCCATTGTTCTAAGGCAGGGGTGTTAAACTCAAGGCCCGAGGACTGGATCTATGGGTACTTCGATCTGGCCACAGGACTGCTCTGGAAAGAAGTGAAGGACCAGCCCGCAGTGCCTCTGCCAGCAAAAATGGAACTCGGGAGGCTGCAATGGCCTCCTGTAACCATTTGGCAGTGAAAATGGAGCTGGGGGGGGGGGTTTCCTCCTGACTTCCATTTTTGCTGGCAGAGGGTTGCAGGAGGCCGTCGCAGTGTCCCGAGCTCCTCAAGACTGGATTACTGTAACACGCTCTACATGGGGCTGCCCCTGAAGAGTGTTCTAAGACTACAGTTGGTCCAGAATGCAGCCGCGCGAGCGATAATGGGTGTACCTAGATACACCCATGTTACACCTATCCTCCGTGAGCTGCACTGACTCCCCATTGGTCTCCGGACGTGCTTCAAGGTGCTAGTCATTACTTTTAAAGCCCTACATGGTATAGGACCTGGCTACTTGAGAGACCGCCTCCTGCCATTCACCTCCCAATGACCAATAAGATCGCACAGGTTGGGCCTCCTTCGGGTGCCGTCGATCGGACAATGCCGGCTGGTGGCCCCCCGAGGGAGGGCCTTCTCTGTAGCTGCACCGGCCCTGTGGAATGATCTACCCGTAGAGATCTGGACCCTTACTACTCTCCCGGCCTTCCATAAAGCGATCAAAACCTGGCTGTTCCGGCAGGCCTGGGGCTGTTGATTATATCCAGCCCCACTTAGACTGAATGGATGGTGTATTATTTTAATAATTGTATCTTTTCTTAAATTTTTAAAATGTTTTTTATCTTGCTTGTGAGCCGCCCAGAGTCCCTATGGGAGTGGGCGGCATACAAATTCTATTAAACTAAACTAAACTAAACTAATTTTCTGGCAGTGCGCTCAGCTCACCACAAGCAGCCCCACCATAAGTCACACCCACCCTGGCCACTCCCCAAGGTGAAACGCAACCCTGATGCAGCCCTCAATGAAATCGAGCTTGACACCCCTGTTTTAAGGCATAGAGGCTGCATATAGTAAGGAGCATCAATGACAGGATTTCCTTCAAAATTGACTCCAGAGGACAATCTCAATGCTTATAGGAGAATTTCTTCACCCCATCAGGATAGTGTTGCAGCTCTATTCAACGCTCATATTTGATATGCATTTTGCTGAAGCAACACGGGAGCCTGTATGATTCTACTAGAGACAGGGTTTCACACAGAGTTCTCTTGGGTGTTGTCTCTCCACTCTTCTTGGATTTCTTGGAAGGCAATTTCTGCTGTGCTGGACCTTTCCTGGGAAATGAATCTGAATTTGGATATTCTTGCCATTGTTTTTGCCAGGATTCAGATTCGTGTACTGAACAAACTCAATCTGCTCTTGGGCAAATAAAAAAATTTGAGATCCAGATGAGATCTGGATTTTGGGACATAGCAGTAAGATGGTTTACAACAGTGGTGGGATTCAAATAATTTAACAACCGGTTCTCTGCCCTAATGATCATCTGGGTAGGTGGGGCTTGGTGGTCATGTGACTGGGTGGGTGTGGCCAACTCAATGTCACTCAGGTCGATGGGCGCTTCGCCTTAGCTGTTTCAATGTAATAAGGGTTAACCAAAGAGGCATTTTATGTAAGCAGGATGATAAAGATTAGGCTAGAAACAACACTAGAATGTCTCCTTCCTGCCTTCCTTACAGGATTAGCCCTGTAAAGTGGAAAAAAACAAAAGGAGATTTCTTCCAACAACCGGTTCTCCGAACTGCTTAGAAAGTTACCAACTGGTTCTCCCGACTAGGTGCGAACTGGCTGAATCCCACCACTGGTTTACAAGATAAAACTCCCCCCCCCCAAAGTTCCTTGCAGTCTAGTAAATGCCCCTGCGGAATCACACAATTCTTCCACCTCTATGGAATTAATCTGCAATGGAGCAGGAGGGAACGAAAGCGAAAGTGTGTGGTCTTGCTTCTTTCGGATTCCTTTCGTTTCTTCTCCCCCCCCCTTTCAAATGTAAGCAGCTGCCTGTGTGCCGAACTTGCTGTTTACAGAAGACATAGAAATTAGCATGCAAGCGAAGAGATGCTGGTTGATCGTGTCTAATCTAAACCAGGAAATGCCATCCCAGCCACATGCAGAGACCATCCTTTTCCTTTCCATCATTGCAGATTAATTTGACTATTTGATTACATCGGGCTGTTCCTTATCGCCCAAAAGTAGAATAGACATTTTTAGAAATAAATCATAGCAATTGCAATAGCAATAGCAGTTAGACTTATATACCGCTTCATAGGGCTTTCAGCCCTCTCTAAGCGGTTTACAGAGTCAGGATATTGCCCCCAACAATCCGGGTCCTCATTTTACCCACCTCGGAAGGATGGAAGGCTGAGTCAACCCTGAGCCGGTGAGATTTGAACCGCTGAACTGTAGAACTGCAGTCAGCTGAAGTAGCCTGCTGTGCTGCATTTAACCACTGCGCCACCTCGGCTCTTCATCAAATGTGATGATCATATGTGAAATCATATTTTTTAAAGTGTTGGCTTACAGTGTTGGAAACCCCACTCCCCCTTTCCCTTATACTCTTAACAATACAATTGCTGCTAAATGCAGATGTAAAAATGTGCCATTCTTTGCCACTTGCAGAATGAATCCAGTTCAGCTGGTTTCAATCCTGCTTTTCTAAAGACTCAAGTCAGGAAAAAAGATGTGCAAATATCAAGGTTAAAGTGGCAACCGGCGGGATCTGCTGTTAAGGGCCACTTGCCTTCCGCTATGTCCTCTACGAGAGAGAGAGCTCTCATTAGAATGTAATAGGGTTAAATGGAGCAACATTAGAAGCTGGTCCTGGAAGAGATAGCAGGAGCCTCCAGGGAGAGGTTGAGAATATACTGTTAAGCTGTTTGCAGTTGAAGAGCATTTTGGAGTCATGAAAATTGTCCCTGTAGACACTATGAGAAGATACACATGTGGTGTAGTTATCCAAGTGATAAATTGTATTTACCATGTATCTTTGATTGACTCACCTGCATTTTGCCCATTTATCTCTATCTGTTACTAGTATTATTGTTTTTAGAATGCAGCTTCAGAGGGATTCTGGTTTTAGATTAGAATCTGCCTTTGAGAAATCAGGCATTTTTCTGTATGTGAGTGTCTGTGCATATTGTCATCCATCCAAATTAATACAGACGAGAGATTTTCTGAAATTCTAATGCAAGAGGAGGAAATGGTATGCGGGATGTTCATGAATTTTTCTGAGATCCAGAAGGAAGATTGTAATTCATAGAATATGCTTGGCAGCTTTGAAATCTTGTTTTCAAAATAACCATGATAAAAAAGAATCCCTGTATTATAAAGACTTACCCTCTCCTCAGTTTAAAAGTCAGTCGTTAAGCCAAAATAGGAATATGTGCAACTCTTTTTGGAATAGAGATAAACCAATTGGAAAAGCTTAATGCAATTAATTTCTTTGCGCCGGATAGCAAAAATGTATTAAGCCAACTAAGTCATTCAATCACTTATTCAAATTCATCTCAGCCAGTGATGACAGATGTCCAATGGAATTAAAGTGAGATAAATATAGGCAAAACCAACAGATCTCCATAGATGGTTCTAACTACAGTTAATGTGAACACCATATCTCTCTACAAGACACATCCCTTAACAGAGAGAAGCAAAGGTTTGGGAGGAGGCAATGCCTTCAAATCAATGTTGACTCTGAATGTCTGCCTGGACAAGTACTTGCAATGTTCTTGGCAAGATTTCAGAGGTGATTTGCCATTGTCTAAATCATAGGGCTAAGAGAGAGTGGCTGGCCCAAGGTTACCCAGATGGCTTCATGCCTAAAAGGGGACTAGAACTCTTGATTTCTAGCCTGATGCCTTAACATCAAATTGGCACCAAACTGGAGAAACAATATTTGGGCTCAACCCCCAAAGTATGTGGTTGCATAGAAAAAAGAAAACAAATGTTGATTTGAGAACATAGTGCTATACAAACAGGCTTTTTATAAGATAAAATATAAGCCCAAGCAGAATCTTGCGAAGAACATTCTAAACTATAGCAAATGTATGACTTTTAAAGGGGGAAAATTTCTATATCTTTGCCTTTGTTGGATGAAATTTCCAGAGAAAGAAATTTTCATAGAGCAACACTTAAAACTGTTTGGATAAATAGCAGCTATGGATTGTACAGACAAGATAGGGTTGAGTGTGATGTAGACTTTAAAAATTAATCGATTCAATCCATTTTTTAGTGTAGTAACTGAACCACATCTTCATCATTAAATCCAGACAAGCAGCTTTAACAAGCTGAATGTATAGAGGATGAGGTGAAACTCGTGAATAATAATTTCTGAGAAGGAAAGAGTAAAGAGAATAGGGTTTTTTATATTTTTTTTCTCTTGATTAAATGGTTTTTTATAACCTGTGGTATACTGCTTTGAAAGTGGAGGAGTTTATTCCTCTTGTGCAGCATGAAACAATTAAAATGAGATCACAAAAAGAAACTTAAATTATATTAAGTAAATATTTTAACATGATTACTTCCCAACTACCTCCTCACATATTAAAAAAAGCAATTGATTTTCTTCCTTCCCAATCCTTAATTAAATTGATTTTGTTTAATTAAAATCTTCTCATTTACACACTCATATATACCCTTGCTTCCTCACAATTCAGATACATAAAATATCTATTGTTAGGAATGTTTTTACTTCATCCATGTTTTCTCTGTAGAATAAAGAGCAGCTTGGAGCACAGATTTAAAAGTTACATCTCATCTTACCTTAACCGAGGCTAGAGAAATGGATGGGGAGAGTATTATTAGCATAAGAAAATTTGCCATGTTCTTAATTATTTTATTCTTATTATAATAAACATTATAGAATTGATTTTCCAACCATGAAAACAAGATCACTGCTGTTGGGAAGGACCATACATATGTACATCAACAGACAGAAAAAATCTGAAATTTACAGACATTGAGTTATGCATAGTTTTTAAGAACAGAGACAGATCAGACATTTGAATAAGATATTTGACAAGTTAGCTGTTTAACAGTTCAACAACACAGAGAATAGCTGTTGTCAGATTCTGTAAATTTCACTGGATTAAATGGTATACATACATACATACATACATACATACATACATACATACATACATGTGTAGGTGTAGGTGTAGGTGTAGGTGTGTGTGTGTGTGTGTGTGTGTGTGTGTGTGTGTATGCCCAAATATGGGAGGAAGATCACTACTTCCATTCTCTGTCCTTCGGCTCGTCACAAGAGACCATCCAGACAGAAACCCAATATTTTTTACTGTTGTCTTTTTGTTACATTTGTTATATTTGTGCTGATAAATAAATAAAGGGAGACTAGTATAGATCTATTTCAAGCTTCCCAGTAAGGGTATGGCTAGCTGATGAGAGCTAAATAGCTTGAAATAGATCTATACTAGTCTCCCTTTATTTATTTATCAGCACAAATATAACACACACACACACACACACACACACACACACACACACACATATATATATACACACACACATACACACACATACGTACATACATACATACACACACACACACTCATTCATTCATACATACATACATTCATACATACATACATTCATACATACATACACACATACACACACATATGTACATTTCAAAGTGTTTTTTTCTTCTGTCAAAGCACTTAATGAGTTAATAATTTAACTTAATAATATTAAGCACTTAATACTTAATCTCTCCCCTGGCTCAGCTAATAAAGGGAGGAGAACTTGTGGCTTAGAGGTAAATACAACTGTCTAATATGTAAGCAGCCCAATTTCAAATCCCAGCAAGGGAATCCTTAGCTGATGAGAGCTAAATAGCTTAAAATAGATCTATACTAGTCTCCTTTCTAAGAGCCAAGGTGGCGCAGTGGTTAAATGCAGCACTGCAGGCTACTGCTAGATCAGCAGGTCAGCGGTTCAAATCTCACCGGCTCAGGGTTGACTCAGCCTTCCATCCTTCCGAGGTGGGTAAAATGAGGACCCAGATTGTTGGGGGCAATATGCTGACTCTCTGTAAACCGCTTAGAGAGGCCTGAAGGCCTATGAAGCGGTATATAAGTCTACTGCTATTGCTATTGCTTTCATTAATTTATCAGCAAAAATGTAACAACATACACACACACACACACACACACACACGCTCACTCACTCACTCACTCACTCACTCACTCACTCACTCATCATATTTATATAGTTGCATGTCTGCCAAAACGTAAAACTGTGTAGTATACAGTAAAATAATTCAACTCCCTCCTAGACTCGAATACTGTATATTTTGGGCTTCAAATCATTGCATTAACAGATTGGTGGCTTAGTCTAGAAGCTCTTATCCAAAACATGTGTGATTTTATCTTTATCTTCCTGGAGCATCTCTTCAGTTCTGAGTCACAAATAAATTCCATTCCATTCCAGAAATAACTACCGGTAACTTCACAGATGAGACTGGGGGGCCAATTCCCAAACTTATACTTGCGAATAATTTGTGATACTAAATTATCTGAATTGTACAATTGAAGCCAAAGCTACCTACCTTAGTGATGATTAGGATATGTACGTTAGGGGAAGCTACATCCAGTTGTTACTGTGCCAGTGCTAAAATGTTGCTAAAGATGATGAAAATGCTAGGAAAGGCTTCAGGTAGAGACAAGCTTTGCATACTACCTCTTCATCTTGATGTTTAGGCAACTCTTCCTCTCTGCTGTGGGACAAATCACATGTATATTGGATAGCAATAGCAGTAGACTTATATACCGCTTCATAGGGCTTTCAGCCCTCTCTAAGCGGTTTACAGAGAGTCAGCATATTGCCCCCAACAATCTGGGTCCTCATTTTACCCACCTCGGAAGGATGGAAGGCTGAGTCAACCCTGAGCCGGTGAGATTTGAACCGCTGAACTGCTGATCTAGCAGTAGCCTGCAGTGCTGCATTTAACCACTGCGCCACCTCGGCTCCTGGATATGCAGGTTAAAACCTGGATATGCAGGTTAAAAACACCTAACCATTTAACTGGGTTTTTCCTTCCCAATCCTCCTCCACGTTGAGCCTTTTTCATTTGTTTCTGAAATCTCATTGCCTGGCTGATTTTTGCACGCGACTCCTGATGATCAGTAACATTATCAGTAGTTTATTCTGCTAATATGTATGAGTGCGTGTTATAAATGGGGAAAAAGGAGAGGTTTTTATTTTTTAAAAGTATTTCTTTTCAGGGTTTCAAAATACCTTTCTGAATATTTCAACGATAGCATTTCTTTTCCTTTGTTGCAATTTTTCCAATGGAGCATTTTTTTTACTCTTTTTTTGGTGGGACGGGAGATGTAATTTAAACAACAACAACAAAACATGTAATCATCAGGTATTTTTTTTAATACTGTATGCACATTTCAGAAGCATATATTTTTGTTGGCATACTATGTGAATGTGTCTATGTACTTTTGTCTGGAGAAAACTGGGCTCCAGCAGCCTATATTAAGTACTGCCATCTGGTGTGGGTGAGTTTGAGTCTCTCTTAGCAGATCCCATAAGTCTGCTTTGTAGCTGGCATAGCCCTATTCTAAAACCTACAACTGGTGCCATTCTGTGCAAACACTACTGAGCTGGACGGATGAATAGTCTTACTAACTATATTTCTAAATATTTAGCTCCCTAATAAACGATGGAACTAAAGAAAAACTCTCTAATAAAGAAAATATTTCCCCCCATGTGTTAAAAAGGTGTTACAATAGCTCTAACGTGCACTTGATACATTAAGAGCTGAGGTGGTGCAGTGGTTAGGGTGCAGTACTGCAGGCCACTTCAGCTGACTGTTATCTGCAGTTCAGCGGTTCAAATCTCACCGGTTCAAGGTTGACTCAGCCTTCCATCCTTCCGAGGTGGGTGAAATGAGGACCCGGACTGTGGGGGCAAGTTGCTGACTCAATTTGCTAAAAAAATTGTAAACTTCTTAGAGAGGGCTGAAAGCCCTATGAAGCGGTATATAAGTCTAATAAACAAACAAACAAACAAACAAACAAACAAATAAATACTCCACTCCATTCACAACTAACTTCACACATTAGACTGGGAAGCTTTGTCTGCCTTAAACCTGGGAAAAATCTTTTTTTTTAAAAAAAAAAACTGCTGTAGGGGAAAAAGCAGGAAAACTACTAACCATCCAATCCAATCCTGCTGTGAGCATTCCTGCCAGGCATCCTTATTTACACTTTCAGTTTCCATCTCTAATTATTTTAAATAGTTTTCTTTCCTTTTGGTTCCAGCTATTCTTACCACCTTCTTTTTTTAATGGCCTTTTTGCAGCTAGTTAGCTCAGCTCGCAGAAGTAGGTTTTCTTTTTTTTCCCTTTTGTGATTTCTCTCTCCCTTTTCTTAAAGCTCAGGAAAATGAGTTTGTTTTCCACATTCTGTCCTGCTCGAGAGAAAGGTAATTCTTATACATGCCTTTATTTGGTGTCATTGTGAACAACAAATCTACTATTACAGTCACACAAACACATTTATTTCTTCTTCCTTTCCCTCCCCTTCATCCTCCTTTTACACCTAGACATCAAGCCCTCAAAAGATAGGTTATGAAATAGGTCATTAGGATAAAAATACTATAGTATTGTTGAAAAAAAAACACGCTATAAAAGACAACTGGGTTAAAATTTAATAAACCAGTAATAATCATAAATGAAAGCTTTAGTGAAATTAAAAACTACGTAAAGCTACGATTCATGCTTCAGAACAGGGGTGGGTTCCTGCCAGTTCTAACCACTTCTATAGAAGAGGTTCCACAAATCTACAGTGCTGTTTAGAACCGGTTCCAGCTCCCTCCCCCCGGCCCGTCCGCACATCATCAAGATGAAGAGCGAGAGGAGGAATTCTGGGAGTTGAAGTCCACAAGTCTTAAAGCTGTCAAGTTTGAACACCCCTGGGGTTTTTTTTCTAAAGGGTTAGGGGTACAAGGGTCTTGTAACTTGACAGCTTTAAGACTTGTGTGCTTCAAATGCCAGAGTTTCTGAGCCAACATTTTGGTTGCTAAGCAAGAGCGTTGTTAAGTGAGTTTCACCACATTTTACAAGTTGGCCACACCCACCCAGTCACATGCTTGGCAAGCCACTCCCACAAAGCAGGCCACATCTACAGAAGAGGTTTAAAAATTTTTTGAAACCTACCACTGCTTCAGAAGCACATGAGACTGCATTGGCTGAAATTAGGGAGGGGACAAGGCTAAAGATAAGGAGCATCAAAGTCAGATTATAGGGCAATCAGATTAAGCCTCTGATGGAACCCCCTCAATTTTGGGGTTTTCATGCAATCATATTACAAGGGCCAATTTGGGGGTCAATAACAGTCCCAAGTTTAATTCTGGGCATCTTTTCATAAACTATGAGAAACTTTGGCGATTTCCTTCTTAGTTTTTGTAGACAAGTTGATAGAAATTTAAGGCAGTTTCTGTTGTTCTGCATGCCTGTAACTCTAAAAACGTTATATTTATATTGGAAGGAATATGAATCTAGTGTTATTTGTCTGAGAACAAAACAGCTCATAAAAGACATAACTCCATTTGAGATTTTCAGGAAGAGTTATGTTGCTAAATCATCAAAAAGAAAACAACAACACCAAAAACAAATCCCACACATTTATAGGCAGCATACAGTATATAGAACCCAGCGATAGTGATAAGATGCTTGTTGATTGACATGCCTAAACCACAACTTTTCCTAGAAAAAGGGGATCTTTCTTTATCTGAACGTGAATCCTTACCACTATGTAAATTGTGCTTCTCTTATTGTACCACTATGCAAAAATCAGTTTTCACAGGGTATTTGCCAACTTGTGTATCTAATTTTTTTTGCTGATTTTTTAATATTTGGATTAAATTCAAATATATTGATAAGCTGGTTCTAAGGAGCACTAATTTATATACTGTAGCAAATTTGCATCTCTTCCTACATGAGTTGCTTGGAGAAGAAAGTTGGGCAGTCACAAGTATGTGTTTTCTCTCTCTATTTTCATCTGATATATGTAAACTTGGCTTCCCCAAATAATTGCTTTATTTAGTTATTCACATTTTTGCTACCCATTTCCACAGGTTCTGGGCAGCTAAACACTCGGAAACATCCCCAAGTCAAAACCAAAGCCAAATAAAATAGGTACCATTCTCAAATATAATAACTCAATCCATCTTTAAAATAAATCGAACACTGTATCAAAAATCATACAAAAGAGGAAACTGTACAAAAAGTTGCATTCATCACATTCAAATCTCCAGTCATAACACAATCTCCTGGAATGTTTGTTGGAATAATCTACTGATTTCCCATTAAGAATCAAGTTTACGATTAAGTTTTAGGAATATCGGCATTTCCACGTTGTTGATATCAGCTTTGGGTGATATTTCTCTTAAGTTATACCGTGTTAGTTAACTTAGATGATTTCTCATGATGTTTATTACAATGTTTATTCATGAACTATGAGAAACTTTGGCGATTTTCTTCTTAGTTTTTGTAGGCAAGTTGATAGAAATTTAAGGCAGTTTCTGTTGTTCTGCATGCCTGTAACTCTAAAATATTATATTTATATTAGAAGGAATATGAATCTGCATGTCCTCAGCCATTATAAAAGATCAGAAAAGTCACCGGTCCAGAATTAGACTGTATCCGTATTGTATCTTAATGACAGTTTTCATTTTGTCAGTTGTGCTGATTTCTCAACTACTTCTCGAGCCAAATTGAAGTTACAATTTAAATTACCAATTTTGTTTTAGGCTACTGGAAAGACTTCATTATGTCCTATGTACAAGCCCCAAATTGATCTTCTGAAGATCTTTTTGCTCATTCAGGCTTTTAAATTACCCTTTATCATTGGATTGGTGAATATATACGTACAGTATTTTTTTATTTTTTACCAGCAACAACTATAAGAAATAAAGTCAATTACTTGAAAAAAATTCAGGTAAATTTTTATTTACAGAGAAACATCAGTAAGTATAGAAATTGAATAGCAACTTCAGAGCAAAGGATGCAGTTTTCCCAGGGAGTGTATTTTTGGCACTACTTCAGACAGTGCAAGGAAGTAAAGAAAACAAGAGTTATGTGGAATCAGATGCGCTTAGATAATATTATCTGATTAGTGATGCAATATTTTTCTAACTCAACAATAATGTATATTACTGACTGCTCACTGCAATTTTGATAAAGTTGCATCTTTCTGTAGTGGCAAGGGGTTTGAGAACTCCGCCTAAAACTTTAACTTTAACTTTAAAACCTGGCTGTTCCGACAGGCCTGGGGCTAAAGAGCTTTCGCCCCCCCCCCCTCAAATGGTATGATTGTTGTGTGCTTTTAAATTGTGTATTGTTCTGTTCGTCTTTTTTATTCCTTATCTGTACCCCCTTCCCTTGACTTGGATTGTGAGCTGCCCTGAGTCTCCTTAGGGGAAAAGGGCGGCATAGAAATATAATAAATTCAATTCAATTCAACCAAGGTTTTTTTTTTTTTTAAATGTGATATTATTTTCATTTTGGCATTTTCAGAATTTTGAATGATTGTGGACTACTGGGCTACAGTATAGTAGTTAGAATTTTACATACAGTCAAAAGCGTACAAATGGTTAGAGCAGATTATCTTGCCTCCTGAACTGAGAAGGGATGAATTCTTGAAGCCAGAATTCCAAAAGTTCGTCACAGCTGCATAAGATGGAAAAGCATATTTATTGATATTTATTGCCAAGGACAGCAATGTATGTATGTATGTATGTATGTATGTATGTATGTAAAGGGTATTTGATTTGACTAGATTTTTAAGTGTATTTGATTGTTAAAAATGGTCACCACAAATACAGGGAAAGAAATGAATAGTTGTTCACAGTTGTTTCAAAGATGCTTTTTTCTTCAAACGGCAACTGGACTATGTTTTTTTTTCCAAGAAGAAGAAGAAGAAGAAGAAGAAGAAGAAGAAGAAGAAGAAGAAGAAGAAGAAGAAGAAGAAGAAGAAGAAGAAGAAGAAACAACTTCCTTCTTGCTCAAGGAAAAAACAGTCCAGTTGCCTTTTGAAGAAAACCGGTTTCTTTGAGACAATAGCAGCATTGATTTACTGAAAGCAAAATAATAATAATAATAATACTGAATCATAAAGTTGAAAGGAACTTCTCAATCCAGGATACATTCATAGCATTTCTGGCAGATATCAATCTATTAAATAACTGGGCCAAAGGACGTCCACTATTTCCTGAAGTAGATATTATTGGAATTTCTTCCTTATACTTCCTCACACTTTACATTTACTAATTCTAGATTGGCTCTCTGGAATAGTAGTATCCTATACAGTATTTGTGTTATCAGTCTTTAAATGTATGATTTAATATGATGCCTCTTCTTATTCATCATTTCACTAGGCTAACCATCCTGATTTAATTCTTTCTCATTTCCAGGCTTATTTCTAGATATCTTTTTTATTTTCTGTTGGGACAGAGATGTGAAATTTATGACCAACTTCTGTCAGGTGAAGAAATGTTTGAAAGGAATATATCACAAACCCTCGCATAGGAAGGTTGAAAGCAATAAATAGTACATTTGCCAGAAACTAGCATGTATGTATGTATCAGGGGTGAAAAGCTACTGGTTCGAACCGGTTCACCTGAACCGGTAGTAAAAATGCTACCAGTTCGCCTGAACCGGTAGTAAAAAAATTGCTACCAGTTCAGACGAACCGGTATTTCTGATGATCAGCTGTGATGCACAATTTATATTAGCTAGAAACATCAGATTTCCTGCTTTCTAACTAATCTAAATCACCTGGCACAGCAGATTCCCCTCCCTCACTGTTCTACTTACCTTTGCAAGCATGCCCGGGAGCAGGGTCGTCCTGTTTTGACGCTCTGCGCATGCGCAGAATGTCCTGTGCACATGTGGAGGTGACACTCACTTTTGCAAACGGGTAGCAAAGGTAAATTGATTTCACCCCTGGTATGTATGTATGTAGCAATAGCAATAGCAGTTAGACTTATATACCGCTTCATAGGGCTTTCAGCCCTCTCTGAGCAGTTTACAGAGTCAGCATATTGCCCCCAACAACAATCCGGGTCCTCATTTTATCCACCTCGGAAGGATGGAAGGCTGAGTTAACCCTGAGCCGGTGAGATTTGAACAGCCGAACTGCAGAACTGCAGTCAGCTGAAGTAGCCTGCAGTGCTGCATTTAACCACTGCGCCACCTCGGCTCTATGTATGTATGTATGTATGTATGTATGTATGTATGTATGTATGTGTATGCGTATGCGTATATATACATATATATGTGTGTTTGTGTGTGTGTATATCATATTATATAAATATAATGCAGTTGTATTAATTATCATGACAGCATAATCCTAATTTGTCAAAAACATTGGATAAGTATGAGCCGCATTTGTTCTGCTCCCCATAACTGAATTTCCATGATGTCAATACGCTGCCAATGAACATGCATGGATGGCCAGCAATAACAACAAGCACAGATTTATTGTGAAATGAGATGTCATCATCTCAATGAGAGTTTCCAAGAAATTCTGTGTGTGTCATATCAAAACCACCATGGGTTTACAAGAGAATTTTAAATAAAGGCGACGCATAAGTTTAATTACAAATGTTGACGTGAAATCCAGGTTGATCCTGTTTCTCCCAAATGAATTGACCACAATTTTCAGCTTGGCATGACTTGAAAGCTTAAAGAACGTATTCCCACTAATTGCCAAATCATTCCATTGTTTCTGTGTATACAGAAACACTACACTATGATCATAGGGGTCACGCTTGAGTTACTATCTGATATTTACTTCTGCTATTCCAATTGACTAATCTGGTTCATACTGACTGCAAGTTTCTATTTATTCAGTTGGGCTGTTTTCAGTGTCACCCTGCAGTTCTAGTTGGAATGTGAAAAGAACAACAGTAATTCTGGCCATGCCTGTTCTTATTTTTTAACTAATTTTCATGTCACCGCTGCCTAACTCTTGATCATATGAAGCTGGGATCTAAAATTGATTTATTTTCTAGAATTTATTAATTCTTTTCCACTGCAAAACTAATGCATTCTGAACAGATAACAATATATAGTATAACTCCATGTAAATAAACTAGAAACACCACACACAAAAAAATATTCCAGAGTTGTTTCATCCCATCCAGATCATCACAGCCTCTAGATATCGATTCAGAACCTGATTTGAAGTGTCCAAACTATAACTGCATTTCATCAACATATTGAAGAACCTCATCAAAATTAATTCGTAACAACACCCCCCCCAACCCAGTAGTTTCACATAGACTTTAAATAGCATAGAGGGAAGTACTGATCATATGGACCAGTAGTGGGTTTCAAAAATTGTTCGAACCTACTCTGTGGGTGTGGCCTCCTTTGTGGGAGTGGCTTGTTGTCCATGTGACCGGATGGGAGTGGCTTGCCGCCCATGTGACCGGATATGAAGATGCCGACGACACTTGTCAGAACCACCTTAAATTACCTCACACACAGCACTGGCATGCATAAGAATAGGATGTAAACTTGTTTTTTAAAAGGCACCTTTGGTTTGCGTTAAAACAACTTCAACACACGCAATGTTCTGATTGCACCACAAACGCAGTAGTCATCCTTACCTTTCACAGAGGCACTGAGTTTTATAAATAGGAGCATGATAGTGTAGAATAATCATATCCAAGGACCAGTGGTGGGTTTCAAAAAAATTTGGAACCTCTTCTGTAGGTGTGGCCTGCTTTCCGGGTCCACTGGTGGAACCTCTTCTAACCGGTTCGGTAGATTTGACGAACCAGTTCTACCGAATAGGTGCAAACTGGTAGGAACCCACCTCTGTTATGGACCCTCACACTGAAATTCCTAGGAGGTTGAGCAATGCTCCAGTGTGACACTAGCTAGAACTGCCAGCTCTAGTATGAGTGGAAGAACCTTGAAATGGCTCTCAACTGTCATAGTAGCTGCTGTGAGATCTAAGTAGACCAAAAAGAACTTTCTCTCAATCCAGATCCCAATCGTTATCCACTAGAGTGATCGGGAATAGGGCGGCATACAAGTATAATAAACAAACACAGTATAATAAACACAGTATCATTTTGCTCCCATACCTAGGGCTGAATCTTGACTATAAAAGAATCAGTAATTCATATGCTCTAGAGCATTCTGTAATTGATTCATCCACTCCTTTCCAACCATATAATATTGCCCTGTTCCTACCTAATTTTTTGGGGGGTGGGGGACGGGGAAGCCTTGCTTAAAAATTGCTACTCCAAGGTAATTAATACTAATAAAATATATGCATATCAGTGGTGGGATTCAAATAATTTAACAACTGGTTCTTTGACTATCTTTGACTAATGACCATCTGGGTAGGTGGGCCTTGGTGGTCATGTGACTGGGTGGGCTTGGCCAACTCAAGGTCACTCAGGTCGATGGGCGCTTCGCCTTAGCTGTTACAATGTAATAAGGGTTAACCGGAGAGGCAGTTTCTGTAAGCAGGGCAATAAAGATTAGGCTAGAAACAACACTAGAATGTTTCCTTCCTGCCTTCCTTACGGGATTAGCCCTGTAAAGTGGGAAAAAACAAAAGGAGATTTCTTCCAACAATCGGTTCTCTGGACTACTTAGAAAGTTACCAACTGGTTCTCCCGAATAGGTGCGAACTGGCTGAATCACACCACTGATGCATATGTACATAATATAATATTAAGGTACAGGTATTTGTGCATGCACCAAGAATTAGTTGGTGTCCACAAAATAAGTACTTTCAAATGCTCCAGTATAGTAAAACAATGCTCCTTTTAAAACAATAATCTTATTAAACATTATAGTTAAAGAGATAAAAATAATAAAAAATACAAAAAAGAAAAAAGAAAAAATAGAAAATGTAGGAGAATATTGATGGAAAAATAAAATAAAAAATTAAAACCAGAAACAGGGTTGAGGTGGGATCTTCTCTTAATCTTTTGCTGAGACATTAGCCAGACTGAAGCCTGCTTTAATTCAACAAGTACATTGACGTATGTTCTGTTCATTTAGAGAAGAAAGAATTATGTGAAGAAGAAAGATGAATGTTGATGAAAAGTGTTGGCTTAGTGAGTTAGTGATATTTTCTCTCCAAAATGCATCTGGAAATAATGTATCATGTCATATCATTATACTCATGGGAAATTCTGGTCCGAATTAAAACATATATTTATTTATTGGATTTGTATTCTATGAAATGTAGACTCATAATGATTTGCAGAATAACAACGCATCCACCATACAACATAACAATCATCCACAACACAACTTAAAACAATAAAATGAACACAATAAGGTACTTGTAAATAAAACATCTACAGGAAACGACACACATTAAAAACAAGTAACATTAACAATTATAATCCATAACAATGTTCTGATGCAACCGCTAATTAAAAATATTAAACTATCTGACAGTAATACAGGACAGCCCCTTCGACAGCTATCTACAGGATTAGAATCTGCTCTTAAATTACTCCAGCCCAGTTTTTATCACTTTCCAGGAAGTTACCACTTTTGAAGCAAGCCTGATAACTAAGGGGGACTTCTTCATAATAGCAGAGCCCAGGTGGCGCAGTGGTTAAGTGCAGCACTGCAGGCTACTTCAGCTGACTGCAGTTCTGCAGTTCGGCTGTTCAAATCTCCCCGTCTCAGGGCTGACTCAGCCTTCCATCCTTCCGAGGTGGGTAAAATGAGGACCCGGATTGTTGTTGGGGGCAATATGCTGACTCTGTAAACCGCTTAGAGAGGGCTGAAAGCCCTATGAAGCGGTATATAAGTCTAACTGCTATTGCTATTGTTGAAAAGCATTGCTTCCTGGATTCCACTTGTCTTATTTGATGAAAATATTGGAGATTTTCCTATGATGACTGTGCCAGATGAATCTGTTATAGTTAGAGGAGACACAGGAGTGCTAAGGGCAGCCTAATTCTTCCCTAAAAGTTGTCCAGAAACCAGAGGTGGTATTCAGCAGGTTGTGACCAATTCTGGAGAACCAGTAGTGGAAATTTTGAGTAGTTCATAAAACCGGTAAATATCACCTCTGACTGCACCTCCCCCATCTATTCTCTGCCTCCCGAGTCCCAGCTGATCGGGAGGAAATGGGGATTTTGCAGTAACCTTCCCTGGGAGTGGGGAGGGAATGGAGATTTTGCAGTAGCCTTCCCCTGGAGTGGGGACGGAATGGAGATTTTACAGTATCCTTTCCCTGGCATGCCCACCAAGCCACACCCACCAAGCCACACCCACCATGCCATGACACACTACCATGCCACACCCACGGAACCAGTACTAAAAATTTTTTGAATCCCACCACTGCCAGAAACCCTTTTTTTCTATAAAGAAATGAAAAAAAAAAACCCCAATCTGATCAACAAATTAACTCTCTCAGATATCTCATCTTAGAATGAAAACTCAGATCTATCTGAAAATCCCAATCATTAATTCTCCAGAAGTTCAATGATGTCTCCTCAATTTTTATGAGATAACAGTTAGGCCTCGGTAAGTGTACAAAAGCATGTATATGTTGGACGTATCTTGGCTCAGTTTTACCTCTCTCTGACGATGCTCTGGGCTCAGCTGAGTTTAGGTTAACCACAGATTTAAAAAAATCTACCTTGGAAGTCTGAAAAGTATAATAGCCTTTGTTAAACTCTTGATACACAGTGTAAGCAAACAAAAAATGTATACAAAATAGACCACTGATTACTGTCAACAGCTTAATTTTGATATTTATATTATTATAAGTAGAGTCTTAAATCAAGCTTATGAACCAAATGTCTATGGAGATGCTCAGCCATTCAGGTCATGGTGCTTTTTCAAAAGGCAACCAGACTTTGTTTTTTTCTTGAAAACATTTCACTTCTCATCTAAGAAGCTTCTTCAGTTCTGACTGAATGGTGGATGATGGATGGACTTATATTCCTTGCAGTTATCTGGTTATTAGTACTCTTTCTGAGAGTTGTTGAGGCCACTTGTGCCTTTAGGGTTACTTGAATAGTATAAATGAGTGTGGAACCTTTTTGGAAGTGCTGAAAGGACTGTGCTGTAATCATTTAGTCAGAACTGGAGAAATTTCTTGGATGAAAAGTGAAATGTCTTCAAAGAAAAAGCACCTTTGGAAAGATTATGAACCAGATCTCTCCACACCAATTAAATGTTAGTGGCTTATTCAGTGTAAGAGCAACTGAATTCAACAGCATTAACTTCAACCCCCTCCCCCCTAAAATTATAAAACATTTGGCAGACTTTTTAAAATGCATTTAATTAAAAAAATAAGTAATTTTGATGGTTTGGAAAATCTATCCAGAGGTTCTTGAATGTTCTGGCACTCTTAAAGCCATGCTGCCAACCCCCCAAATTTATTCTTTACAACATTGTGTACTTAGTGCATCTGTGAAGCAGAAATTCAAGAACTTTTAAAAGTTATTCTATCAGCTTCCTTGTGAAAAAACAAAACCCTTCATTTGTAAACTTGATATATTGCTAACAATTTAATGTGTCTGAACTGTGAAAAGCTATGACAGGACTTTATTATTATATTTTCTTTTCTGTCTCTTGAAATTGTAAGTGGCCTGATATTTTAAGTAATTGAAGCATGAGGTAGCAGATTTCAGTTATATCTGCCACCCTTGATTAAAATAAGCTTTAGTAAGCTTTTTTTTTTTTTATGGAAACAACTGGTTGGAAACTGTTTTCCTACAGCATCCAAAAATCCTTTGCTCAGTACAGGATATGCTGTAGCATTCTGAGATTTGTGTATAATTGTAAAAGAACTGACATGAAACAAAATGAAATTTCCATTGAAATTCCATTGACCTGGTCAGAATTATTCAAGATATTTATGAATCTGTTATATCAATTGAGGTGCTCGAGAACTAAAAAAATAAGAAAAAAAGAAAATTGTAGTGGGCAAAAAACATCTACATTCTTTTAGTGTCAGTGATTGCTTCAAGAAGGTGAGTGAAAACATAAAAATCCACCTTTTCTATTTTGACAAGTGGAGTTGATAGCTAGGATCAGTGGTGGGATTCAGCCAGCTCGCACCACTTCGGGAGAACCGGTTGTTAACTTTCTGAGCAGTTCAGAGAACCGATTGTTGGAAGAAATCTCCTTTTGTTTTTTCCCATTTTACAGGGCTAATCCAGGAGATGCTAGAGTCGAAGAAAAAGGACTGGAAAAAATCATGAAATTTCACAACCTGGCCATTGAAACTACATGGCTATGGATGAAACCTGTAAAAGTGATGCCCATTGTCATCGGGGCATTTGTTACCATGTCCAAGAATTTTATAAAACACATCAAGAAACTGCAGCTTCCTGCAATAACACCAGCAGAACTGCGAAAAACTGCGCTACTCGGAACATCATATATTTTAAGAAGGTACTTGGTTGATACCTAGGACGCTGGCAGCGAACCGCGTCAACCATTAGCACCAGTCACTGGTATTTGTAATGCATTTTTAAATGTTCAGTTGACTGAGTTTCATGTTTAATGAATAAAAGAGATAATATATGGCAGAAAGAAGAAGATGGCATCACATGTTCCCTATATATATTTTTTCCAGCCTATGATGTGTAGCAGTGATACTGTGATATCATTGAAAGGGTCTGGAGCCAGAATACTCAGTGTTGATTAAGGTTTTAAGAGGGTTAGGGCTTTTTAAAGAGATTAATTCTTAAAACATGAACAAAATCACACTGCTGAAAATTGATACTTTGTGAAGGGCTGAGAGATTTTAAATGTCCATGAGTTCGACATTTCTACCCTTGGTTATGAGACCTGCCTTTTTTTTTTTAACCTAGTGTCTGTGGAGATTCTCAGTCATCCAGATCATGGTTGTCCCAAAGGTGCTTTTTCAAAAGGATTTTGTTTTTCCTTGAAGTCAGAACTGAAGAAGCTTCTTGGATCAGAAGTGAAACAATTTCAAGGGAAAATGAAGTCCAGTTGCCGTCTGAAAAAGCACCTTTGGGATTAGGGATGTAAGAGCTTCCTACACAAAGCAGAGTAATCAGCAAAGCCCTGGATAGTATGAGGCCTGTGTGGACAAATTTGGAAAGCTGCTCAGAAGGTGATTGGCATCTAAGCCAATCTAAGATCTAAGCTGATCACAGAGGAGCTTTTGGTAGGAACCAACATCCAAAGGAAGGGCTTTTCACTCTGCTTTCACTGAATGAAGAGCTAGGTGAGACCAACGAAGTGAGGAAAAGGCCTTCTAGGCCTTTTTATATATGTACATGAGGAAAAAAAAAAGAATATGGCCTAGTTCCATGATGGCAAACCTATGGCACTCATGCCCGAAATGGCACATAGAACCATGTCATCTGGCACGTGCGGCATTGCCCATTCCTCTTCTGGGTTTCTGGAACACATGTGTGCGTGATGGTCAGCTGGCCTCTGTGTGTGCAGCAGTGCTGGAAACTGGAAGATCTGGTTTTGCGTTTTCTAGTGTTTGCATGCACACCAGCCATCTGATCATCATGTGTGCATGCAGTAGTAGTAGTAGTAGTAGCAGTAGTAGTAGTAGCAGTTAGACTTACATAGACATTATAGACATATATAAACAGAAATCTTCTCTAATCTGGACCCATTTTAGCAATAGCAATAGCAATAGCAGTTAGACTTATATACCGCTTCATAGGGCTTTCAGCCCTCTCTAAGCGGTTTACAGAGTCAGCATATTGCCCCCAACAACAATCTGGGTCCTCATTTTACCCACCTCGGAAGGATGGAAGGCTGAATCAACCCTGAGCCGGTGAGATTTGAACAGCTGAACTGCAGAACTGCAGTCAGCTGAAGTAGCCTGCAGTGCTGCATTTAACCACTGCGCCACCTGGGCTCTGCTATTATGAAGAAGTCCCCCTTAGTTATCAGGCTTGCTTCAAAAGTGGTAACTTCCTGGAAAGTGATAAAAGCTGGGCTGGAGTGAGATGAGATGAGCCGGTGAGATTTGAACCACCAAACTGCAGAACTAGCAGTCAGCTGAAGTGGCTGCAGTACTGCACCCTAACCACTGTGCCACCTTGGCACACAAGTAACCGGAAGACTAGCTGGCTGGAAGCAGTGGTGGGATTCAAATAATTTAACAACCAGTTCTCTGCCATAATGACCAGCTGGGTAGGCATAGCTCATGGTCATGTGACAATGTGGTCTTGGCCAACTTATGTCGATGGGCGCTTTGCCTTAGCTGTTACAATGTAATAAGGGTTAACCGGAGAGGCAGTTTCTGTAAGCAGGGCAATAAAGATGAGGCTAGAAACAACACCAGAATCTTTCCTTCCTGCCTTCCTTACAGGATTAGCCCTGTAAAGTGGGAAAAAAAAAAGATTTCTTCCAACAACCGGTTCTCCGAACTCCTTAGAAAGTTACAAACCGGTTCTCCTGAACAGGTGCGAACCGGCTGAATCCCATCACTGGCTGGAAGTTCATTTTCCTGCACTCACATGCCCTCTGGGCAGCTCCTCTTGTGGGTTCTGGCCCTGACGAGCATGCACACGCTCCCTTTTCAGCACTCGGTGCTAAAAAGGTTTGCCATCACTGGCCTAGTTGAATGCCAGACACATTGCTTTTTTTCTTATGTTTTGCCTTTAGTTTGAAAAGAAATCCAGAAGCAAAAGCAGAGTGTATTTTAGGGTTAGTTTTGAGGTTCCTGTCATCATCTATCATGGTTGGGAGAACAATCTGAAGTCCAAAGGCAGGGAAACTCCCACAGTGTTGTTTGTTGTCTGGGCCCCTCCAAAAATATCTTCCAAAATGTCTAGCAAAATGGGGAAATTATTAAACACATGTGGAGATCAAACCAGTTATCTGAATTAGAGTGTACAGGATTTGAGATGAAAGCTTCATGTTTTGCTTCAGTAAACTGTGCTAGTTACTCAAGAGACCTCTAGGAGATTCTATTTTTGTCTTTGTCTGTTTTATATGAATTTTGTATTTGTTGATTTTATTTTGGCTGCCCAACTCATAATTGTGACTTTGGGCAGTTTACATAGGACCGAAAGAGAAAAACAAAAACGATCCACAAAAAATAAACATAATCCAACAAAGGACTACCATAGTCATTTCAAAAGAGGCTCATTTAACATGTTGACCTACTGCCTTGAGGAAGAGCCAGGTTTTGAAGACCTGACAAAAGATCACCAGAGTTGGGATCATTTGAATATCAGGATGCATACTCTTCTATAGAGTATGCACCACAACAAAGTGTACACCTTCCAGATCACACCAGAAGGCTTTATTTCATAAAGGAGACCTGAAGCATGCCTACCTTATCTCATGGAACAGGCAGAAACAATAAAATATAGGCACTTCCATAAATAACTTCTTCATGTGCCACGAAGAGATTTAATAACCTATACTTTGTATAAGGTTGCACTGTTAGTATCTATATCTATCTATCTATCTATCTATCTATCTATCTATCTATCTATCTATCTATCTATCTATCTATCTATCTATCTATCATCTATCTATCTATCTATCTATCTATCTATCTATCTATCTATCTATAGATAGATAGATAGATAGATAGCCAAGGTGGCGCAGTGGTTAAATGCAGCACTGCAGGCTACTGCTAGATCAGCAGGTCAGCGGTTCAAATCTCACCGGCTCAGGGTTGACTCAGCCTTCCATCCTTCCGAGGTGGGTAAAATGAGGACCCAGATTGTTGGGGGCAATATGCTGACTCTCTGTAAACCGCTTAGAGAGGCCTGAAAGGCCTATGAAGCGGTATATAAGTCTACTGCTATTGCTATTGCTATCTATCTATCTATCTATCTATCTATCTATCTATCTATCATGGCTGTGGGTATGTATCTTCCAGCATAACTCTGGAATGCCTTGAGCAAATTCAACCAAACTTGGTACACAGATGACTTACTCTCTGTAAACAAATTCTGTGGGGGTAAGACACCCACACCCTAAGGTGTGTTCTGTTAAGATACAGCCTGTTGTGCCTTAAAATGGCTTCTACTGTACTGCCATAAAATGGCTTCTACTCTACAGCGTAGTGGAGTTGCCATGGTAACAGCTTCACAGTACTTCACAAGGGTGCTCCCTCTGGTAAGGGGAACAATCCAACATTAGAAATTACATTTGGTCCAGGCATTTCCCCCCCCCCTCTATAAATAAATACCTCCGGGTTATCAGTTAGTATATTTATAAAATTGAAAAGATAGTTTTAACTTTAGATTGTTGGCGAAGCAAGAAAGGAAAGGAAATGGGCACGAGTTGGGATGAAATGTTCTCTGCCATCTGATGCAATACTTACAAGATTTACTATTGTGTTACTGGAAAATATGTAAGGCTGTATGGCTGATTTCTCTTCTTTTTGATCACTTCAATAAACTGGAAATGCTTCACATAAAAGGAGACTTCATGTCTTCATGGTAAATTCAAGCTGGTCAAAATACACAGTTACACTAAAGTCATCCGATCACATCACTCAGAGCAAACTTTACGTTCTTAGTGTGAATGCTGAAAAAAGGAACACTTTTCATGAAGCTAAATTAAATACGACAGAGACAAACGGAGAGAAGTAGTAAAATAAAAATTTCTCCTATTTCTGCTTCTATTTCCTTCCATCTTTTCTCCATCTAAAAAAATTATCCCTTCCTAATGACAAGCAAGAGGCAGATTATTTTAATGCTCTACAAATGAAAAAGCCCTCCAAGAGTGGAGCTCACACTTCAAATGGAAAGCAATTTCCACGCATGTTTTCAAAAAATGTGCTAAATGAACTAACATTGATATAACTTCAAGCAATTAGGAGCACACTAATAACAACAGGACGCTTCAGCTGTAAATAATTACTCTTGCCTCAAGGCTGTTCTTTAATTCTTGGGTTACTGAATCTATAAACAATAATCAAACAGCAAAGCCGGCTATACTTGTGCGAGGGGGAGAATAGAGGTTTTAAATCTTAATTGTACAATTGTGTGCTCCTGGATGGGTGTACACACACAGGCTCACCTCTGCCAATAGTAACACCCAACGGTGATTTTGACTTGCAGGAGTATTGACCTGGGAGGCTAAGAGCTAATATGTCCTTTCATTGGTGTATCATATACTCAGTAATTTCAGTGTAGATTTTGTGTGCAGAAAATATGTTGTGTTGCGTGTGTGTATGTCTGTGTGTGAGAGAGGGGGGGAGGAGGAGGAGGCCTTGCTGCTGTGACTCAATAAATGGAAGCATAAAAAGGAAGTTTTCTAATTGCTGCTACCCACAATCTTGTTAATGGGTAACGTACAGTCTGCTTCTCTCCCCCACAGATGCAATTGTGGCTACGTTGTTTATCCCGCTTATTCGATATGCCAAAACTAACATTGAACACAATGAAGTACTGCTGCTATTGTAGTCGAGATTAAGATTCCTTTAATTAGAATGAAAGAAAATGGAGACCAGGCCTTTTAAACACGACGGGCTGGCAGCGTGTTGCATGGGAAGCCGCCCACAGTCACCGCATCAGTGAGATGCGTGGCAGAGAAACGTAATAAATAAAAGAAACAAATTTTTAAAAAAATCCAGATGAAATTATGTTTTCTGGGGGTGAAGAAGCAGAGAAGAAGAATTTGTTCAGGTGGTGGATGATACAATTCCACTGGTGACTTGAATAAAAGCCAATGTTACCTCCAAAGTGAGAGATCTTTGAGACAATTGTGGTTTTCCCACAGTAGGGTTAATGATAACTTTAGATGAGGAAAAATTGTGCAGCTGAGAATAAACACATATAGAGTCAAAATCACTTCTCAGCCTCCCATGTCTCTGTTAAAGCCCTTTATTGCCTATGTTATACAGTGTGTGTGTGTGTGTGTGTGTGTGTGTGTGTGCATTCTAATGCATAAAGAGATGAATACGTAAACATGAACACATATACACAGAGCTGTTTGTTTGCTACTTCTAAGTAATTCAAAACTAAATAATAGGAAGAAAAATAGATGAATCCCTTTTAACTTTTGGCCAAAGGTCTAAAAATACTTATGCAGCCGCGCGAGCGATTGTGGGTGCGCCTCGGTTCACCCACGTAACACCTATCCTCCGCGAGCTGCACTGGCTGCCTGTTGATCTCCGGGTACGCTTCAAGGTGCTAGTCGTCACCTACAAAGCCCTTCATGGTATTGGACCTGGGTACTTGAGAGACCGCCTGCTGCCAATTACCTCCACTAGACCGATTAGATCCCACAGACTAGGCCTCCTCTGAATTCCATCAGCCGGCCAGTGTCGACTGGCGACTACCCGGAGGAGAGCCTTCTCTGTGGCTGCTCCGACCCTCTGGAACGAACTCCCCGTGAAGATTCGTACCCTCACCACCCTCCAGGCCTTCCGCATAGCCCTTAAAACCTGGCTGTTCCGACAGGCTTGGGGCTAAAGACTCGCTGCCCCACTTCGAATGGTATGATTGTTATGCTTTTTAACTATGTATGGTTTTTTATGTTTTTGTTACTCTGTTTGTATTTCCTCTCCCTTTTGAGTTGTGAGCCGCCCTGAGTCCCTTCAGGGAAAAGGGCAGCATACAAATAAAATTAAACAAACAAACAAACATAACTAATGTCTTCCAAAGTTTGCATACAGATACGTACTGAAAAGTGTGCTTTGTGAGCTGCAATATATTTTTAAACTCTGCCTCTCAGACAAAGCTCACACGCCAATCTAATTTTCTGCCCAATCAATATCTGTCTTCTGACAAATATTATTAAGTATCTGTTTTATGAGCCTAATTACAACGAGGGATAATAATT
Source organism: Thamnophis sirtalis (assembly GCF_051295495.1). NCBI lineage: Eukaryota > Metazoa > Chordata > Lepidosauria > Squamata > Natricidae > Thamnophis > Thamnophis sirtalis. Next base: position 171,358,381 of record NW_028261382.1, read on the forward strand.
CCACCACTGGGGGATTGTAAATACATAAACAAACAACTCCTACAAATATAAAACAGGGAAAAGACTCACGGATGACTTTCATTCGCGGCACACATGGGCCGAAGTGGAAAGACAAAGATGAAGAGCATAATTAAGGAAACATATGAAAGCTACTATGGGGGTTTAAGATTAATTAGCTATGCGTCAATAATCTCATCAATATCCGATTAACAAATGACATATTGCCCAATGAAACCTATTGATTCACTCATACTCCACACTCTTAATAAATTGAAGCTGCTTTGCTAAATGAGAAAGCTGACAAAATAATAATTTCCTGAAAATTTCTTCATTGTTTGTGATTCAAAATGAGAGCTATGTTGAATTCTTGATCAAATGGTACCACCGTAGCACAAACATAGCACCTGTCTGCAGCTCTTTTAAAGCGTGTGCATCTTTTCCTTCAGTTACATAGAAACCAGAGGTGGTATTCGGCAGGTTCTGACCAGTTCTGGAGAACCGTTAGCGGAAATTTTGAGTAGTTCCGAGAACTGGTAAGTACCACCTCTGACTGCCCCCCCCCATCTATTCTCTGCCTCCCGAGTCCCAGCTGATCGGGAGGAAATGGGGATTTTGCAGTAACCTTCCCCTGGAGTGGGGAGGGGATGGAGATTTTACAGTATCCTTCCCCTGGCATGCCCACCAAGCCACGCCCACCAAGCCACACCCACCAAGCCACGTCCCCCAAGCCATGTCCCCCAAGCCATGACACACCCACCAAGCCACACCCACAGAACCAGTACTAAAAAGTCCCAGATGATCAGGAGGGAATGGAGATTTTGCAGTATCCTTCCCTTGCTATGCCCACCAAGCCATATATAGGTCAGTACTACTTTTATTGTAAAACTATAGTGGTAAAATCTTTCAAGTTTAAATGTGTTTCTCCCCTCCCTCCTTTTATCTTTGTGAGAATTAGGGATGTGGTTGTTTGAGAAGTTGACATTCCTGCCTTAAAGTCTTCTTTTATCTAACCATTGTCTTTATAGCAAGTGTTCTGATCTAGGCTTCCCAAGAGCACGAAGCAAACTCCTTGTCCCGACAAAAAACCCTTGTATTAATTTACTGTGAATTCTGCTCATTCACATCTGGCAAAGTCTTACAAGGGAGGATTTACAGTCACAAACCTTATCTGTCTTGGAGAGCTGCCAAGCCGATATCTGCAAAACTTGGCAAGGAGTCTCGCAGAGTCACAAACCAATTAAGCGTACTAATTGTTTCCTGCAAATTCCACTCCCCTTTCGCTCCTCTTTTTATTTCCTCTGGGAGCGGCCATTCATTGTCCACCTGTGGCCTTACTCCCAAGTCGACTCCTCTTCTTTAACTGTTCCCTTCATCTGGCAACTCTGCGCGTGTGCACATTGGGAACAGGTTCCAGTTGTTCATCTGCCTCACTGATGTCTGACGCTGAAGGCTGCTAATAATTGGCTTACGGCTCTGGCCTCCTCTCTGCCTCTGACACAGAGCCTTCATCAGAGCCTTCCTCAGATTCCAGGACTGGGCCATGTTCTTCCCCAACCTCCTCACTGTCCAAATCTGTTGCCAGCTTTGCTGGCCACTGGTGGACCACAACAGCAAAGGTCTTCCTCCTGACCTTTCTTTTATGATGTTTACATGTGCACAAAACACAACTTTAGCCTAACAAACTCTGACCTAACGAACTGGGTTTTTCACTGCTCATGGAGCAGATGGTATCTCTGTGTCTACATGTTTGTATCTACAAGAGAGTTGCTTAATAATTAAGATGACATCTTGACCATCTGCTTAGGAGTAAGCCTTGCTGGGGTGTGTTAGAATTAATAAAGAAATTTAGGATTATACTGCTCAGTGTCAATACATATCCTGTTCAAATGTCTTTGGAATGGGACCTCCTCTAGTGTAAACATACGTGACAATAGTGTTTGCAAAGAGAGGCAAACGGGAAAAAAATGGATACTTAAGTGGCTTCCACTAGGCATTCTCGCCAAAAATATCCAAGCCATAAATACCAGTGGTGGGTTTCACATTTTTTAGAACCTCTTCTGTAGGTGTGGCCTGCTTTGTGGGAGTGGCTTGCCAGCCATGTGACTGGGTGGGAGTGGCTTGCCAGCCATGTGACTGGGTGGGTATGGCCAATTTGTAAAATGTGGTGGAACTCACTTTAACAACGCTCTTGCTTAGCAACCAAAATGTTGACTCAGAAACTCTGGCATTTGAAGCACAAGTCTTAAAGCTGTCAAGTTACAAGACCCTTGCACCCCTAACCCTTTAGGAAAAAAAACCCAGGGGTGTTCAAACTTGAAAGCTTTAAGACTTCTGGATTTCAACTCCCAGAATTCCTCCTCTTGCTCTTCATCTTGATGATGTGTGGACGGGCGGGGTGAGGGAGCTGGAACCGATTCTAAACGGCACTGCAGATTTGTGGAACCTCTTCTACAGAAGAGGTTAGAACTGGCAGGAACCCACCCCTGATCAATACCCATCTTAAATACATACCCCACACTTTATGAATATTACTTTGCTTTCTTTTTTTATTAAGTCTAATAACATTTTATGTCATAGGAACATTTTCCAGATATGGATCATTGGCTACAAACCAATACAATTACAGATGATACAGAAAAAAATGTGAATACAGAACAAGCAAAATGAATTCTATTGCTGCTGGTGTTGTGACTTACACTTATAAGTTTTGAGAATTAAAATTAAATTTGCCTGATTTCTCATGAGAAAAAAAACATTTGTTCATGCAGAACTTATGAATTTCTGGATAGAGCTTTTAAAAGAATATCCTGAAACTGCCATTCAGGCATTGAAAAGTCATTTGTAGCAGCGCAAATTTCTTTTTACACACAGTAACAAAAACAAGTATAGAAATAAGCTAAACATAGGAGATGATCTCTATTGACAAGTAACATCAATTGCTCCAAATATTGAACTTTTAGGCAAGGGAAAGCTATCGCATTCTAGTAATTGAACATTGATTTGTTTGGTTAAAACATTAACCTCCCAAGTAATTATAAAATCAAAATGCATTTTTTTTCTACATTAGAAAAGAGCCAAGGTGGCGCAGTGGTTAAATGCAGCACTGCAGGCTACTGCTAGATCAGCAGGTCAGCGGTTCAAATCTCACCGGCTCAGGGTTGACTCAGCCTTCCATCCTTCCGAGGTGGGTAAAATGAGGACCCAGATTGTTGGGGGCAATATGCTGACTCTCTGTAAACCGCTTAGAGAGGCCTGAAAGGCCTATGAAGCGGTATATAAGTCTACTGCTATTGCTATTATTGCTATAAAAGTTAATTTTGCATTTGCAATAAACAGTTACTCTTTTTTTCTTTTCCAAGAATTCCTAGATTTCTATTATTGTTGTTGTTGTTGCTGTTGTTGTTGTTGTTGTTGTTGTTACTTAACTAACAAATTCTATGTTCTGAAAGAATTTGAAAATCACCAAGCTTGATAACTATGAAGAGGGAAACAAGTTTCATATGAATGCATACAAGGTTTTATATGGAGTTTTGTCTATAGTAGCTATTTGGTCTCATATGTAACAGTTACCCTTTGGTAAGATGGGTGGCCAATAAATTTAATAAATAAACAAACAATTAATAATCTTTGCCAATGGAATTTGAGGCTTACCTTCTGATTCTTATTTATTCCAATGGCACTAAGATGTACACAAACTTACCAATATGACACAATTATCTGCTATCTGAAAATCTGGGAAGTGTTTGGCGTTAAACAAATAAATAGTGTGATTTTTTTTTTACATGCAGTAAATCTTGAAATTATTTGACCGCATCAATCAAGAGTACATTAAAAATTATTCAGTAAATTGGTTTCCACTTATGTATTCTTTAAGTGCCGTAAAACCTGTTGAAGGAACTACTGAATGTCTGAACTTCCATAATCATTCTGAACACACTTCAGTCATTTTTAGCCAAGATGGCTTGGGTGAATGCATTTTATAATTCACCTAGGTGGAAATCCTAAGAGATCCTGAGCACTAAATGGCAGCTGAAGTTGTCAATGTTACAGATATTTCTCACCAATAAGGTTTTGGCTTTTCATGCAACTTTTATTCAACCGTGATGTAATCAGATCAAGAAACCTCAGAGGTTTTGCTATAGAGCACACATTAGCAAAGTACTCAGAATAGGGTTCTGCAGAAATAGCTCACTCAACAGCACAATGACTGACACAAGCAGCAATATTTTGAAAGCGGTTAACAAGAGCAAGGACACATCTCTGCCTTTAGGAAATTTTTCTTGGAAAACTAACAGCAAGGAAATATAATTAGAATTTTGGGAGGTAATGTAGGAAGTTATCATCCCAGCCCTCTCCCAGAAAAATGAAATATCCTAGGAAATATTGAAAAGGCAGAATATTTCTCTGGATGTGAAAGGAAAGAAACATGTTTTAAAAGACAGAATAGCTTCCTGTAGCTTCCTGCCCATCCCCACTTTGTCAATGGGCCATTAAGAAGGCCATGCTAGTCCACTTTACATAATAAAGGCTTCTCCACTTCAGCTCCAGGGGGATGGGATTAAAGCAAATAATATTGGCCCCAACGCACCACATGGCATCTGAGAACTCAACCAAACCTGGATTCAAAACACAGCCTAGGGAGTTGCCCCTGCATGGCCCCATGGGAGTCTGACAACCAATCAGAATACATGTCTTACACAGGAACAGGAAACAGAGAGGTGGGACTGAACAAGTTATAAAAAGCCTAGCAAGCCCCTCCCTCAGCCCTTCTCTTCTTCTCCACCAACATTGAAGCATGTGATCACCTTTTCCGTACAGGGCTCAAGCCATGTAGTCCTGTCCACCAATAAACCATCTTTCCAAGCAGCCTCCATGTCTCCAGTGTCTTTTTCCCCACTTGGAGCCGAACCCAGAAGGACATTTCTTTCATCAGTAACAGAGGGAGTATAATGAAATGTGAGAATGATCTTGGAAGAAGGGGTGGGGGAAGAGATATTGCTCAGGGAACAGATGAAATAAAAGGAGAAGCCCACAATTGAATAAAGGGCAGAGAAAAAAGTTTCGAATAAATCTGCTGTAACTTATCAGATGGTAAAAAGTGACAGCAGGAGATCTGTACTTTTAGACTTGCAAGATTCCATTAATGTAGTCTTCTAATAAAGGAGAATTAACTCATGATGCCATATTTCCTGTCTGGTTAACTTGAAAGACTGACAGAGAGAGACAAAAGAAAACATGTTACTGCAACACTGGAACAGCAAGTTTTGGGAAAAAAAAGTTTATAATATTTGATTAGTTATGTTGTGGCCGGTAGGAGCCGTTGGAGCTGCCGCCACACTCTGACAGTGAGGGGCCCTATGAGTCGGCCCTGGAGGCTATGGAGGACCCTGGTCAGGGTTCCGACTCTGAGCAGGGTGCAGAGAGACTGGTTGGCCACCAGATGGCGCCTGAGCCTTGGATCAGTGGGGAGGAGACAAGAGAGAGTGATCCAGAAACCAACAGTGAGTTGTTTCGGGATGCATGCCGTTGAAGGGCTACTCGGCGTCAAGAACAACTACGTAATTACAGGAGGTAATTACGCTCAGCTGATGGTCATGAAGCTCCTCTCCAGACTATAAAAGAGACTGCTTGTGCCACGCCCTTCTTGCAGAAGTCAATGCTTGGACTAAAGAGAAACGAACTTGCAGGCTGGATTGCTGCCAGAGTTAGTCTGAATTGCTGCCAAGGTTTGTCGGACTTGCTGCCAAGGTCCTTATCTGTTTGTTTGCTTGGCTTTCAGCCACCGAGATTTTGGTCTTGCTATTAATATACATTCTAGTTAAGCTCGTCTCGGCTTTCATTACTGGACGGAGGAGGGGGTCAGAACAGTCACATTTTTTTTTTTTTACAATGAATAGGCATTAGGTCTTTTTGTTGGAAATATATCAAATTTTATTGACAATAAATATAAAAATGGAATCAAATATTAAATTAATAAATATTAAATATAAATAAATAATATCAAATATTGAAAATATATCACATTTTATTTATATTTGCCATCAGAAAATATAAACTCTCTTGACAGGATTTATTAAAAAACCCATCCAGTACAGCAAAGACTTCTGGAAGCTTGCTAGTAATGAATAATAGTTATAGTTACAATGGCTAGTAGGTAATCCTTAAAGGACTATTGCCAGCAATATAGGAAATTTTAATTATGCATTGTGGCTAATAGTCACTGGTAAATGTGCTCTATATGAATTTGTTTAATTCTCTTTAGATACTATAATTTAAGATTGATGGTTCCATTTAGTCATATTTCACATATTATGACCTTTTTTTAATTTGAGAACATGCAAAAAAGAACACAGGCATTATTTTGGTCTGAATCCTTTCTACCATCTGTCACTGTTGTTCCTGAGTTTGTAATTTTAATATGATTTTCTCCACTCCTCCCATTTTTTTTTGTATAGTATGCTCTGTGTTATAAAAACTCAAGTAAATAATTCATGTAAAAACCTCTGTAAATATTGTCAAACTGCAGAGTAAACGATTTACTAAAAGGTCTCTTGGCTGAATGTAACAGCTTTATTATTATTACTTGTTTCATAAAACAATCCCTACCTCTTTATTTTACTTGCGCTCCACCCCACATCCCCCCCCCCCCCGCTAACAGAATGGCTCACTTGGATAAATACAATTGTTAAAACCCACTTAGGTACATTTGAATCAACATAAATAATGAAAGAATCCTTTTCAATATTGCTAATTAAGCCATCTGGATGCTGGATTAGAAGTTGAGCAAATGGTATAATTGTTCTCTCAACTGAATTGAAAGGCCAGATCTTGTTGGGGTATAAAATAAATGTTGCTCCAACATTGACTGGGAGAGATGTTGGTGTTGCATCAGATTAAGGATTAGGACTACGTCTGACAGCAAACAGCATTCATATTAAACATATGCCCAATTCATCCTTGCTGGAACACAATTAGGTTTTTGATCTTTCTCATTTGCCTATTAAAAAATGCTGTGGCTTTCTGATTTAAACGACACAAATGAAGCTCTAGGACCATTTAAGAGAGAAAGCAAAAATTATCTCAAATATATATAATGGAAAACAAAGTTTTCCAGATGTCTATGGAGATTCTCAGGTTGTTGTTGTCCCAAAGGGCTTTGCCAAGAGACCCCCGCTAAGACCCTTAAGTCTTCTCCATTTCTCTGGAAAACTTTGTCCCAAACTGGACTTTCCAGTTGCCTCTTGAAAAAGCACCTTTGGGACAAAGTTTTCCAGAGAAATGGAGAAGACTTAGGGGTCTTACTACAAAAGCATGATAATGTAAAAAAAAAAAAGCAATGCTGGTGCCAGACAAAATATCCAAGAGAATCGTCACCATAAAGATTCTTTGCATTGGAATTACCTTCTTCAAGTTGGATGTGACTGTATGGCCATTGCCTTTAAATACACCTTCTTGCTTTTCTCCAAAGTTCTACTGTAAATAGTCTGATTGATTGATTGATTGATTACATTTATATGCCGCCCTTTTCCCCGAAGGGGACTCAGGTCGGCTCACAATTCAGTTCAGGGAAGGGGATACAGACAGGGGAATAAAAAAGACGAACATAGCAGTACAAAAATTTAAAAACACACAACAACCATACCATTCGAGAAGGGGGGCAAAGTTATTTAGCCCCAGGCCTGTCGGAACAGCCAGGTTTTAAGGGCTTTGCGGAAGGCCTGGAGGGTGGTGAGGGTTCGAATCTCCACGGGGAGCTCGTTCCAGAGGGTCGGAGCAGCCACAGAGAAGGCTCTCCTCCGGGTAGTCACCAGTCGGCATTGGCCGGCGGATGGAATTCGGAGGAGGCCTAATCTGTGGGATCTAATCGGTCTGTGTAGGTGGATGGGTTCCTGCTGCTATCTTAGATTGTCTTTTTTTGAGATGAACAGGGGAAAGTTGCTCTGTGTTGCAGAAAATGAACGAAATGGTCCCTGTTGTGGTTTTACTTTCTGTTTACTTCATATAGCATTTTGACGTGTAACAATGTACTCTACAGTCTTCTGTAACTATTCGAGTGTATCGTAAGACTCAGTGGTGGGATTCAAATAATTTAACCACCGGTTCTCTGCCCTAATGACCATCTGGGTAGGTGGGGCTCGGTGGTCATGTGACTGGGTGGGCGTGGCCAACTCAAGGTCACTCAAGTTGATGGGCACTTCGTCTTTGCCGTTAAAACGTAATAAGGGTTAACCGGAGAGGCAGTTTCTGTAAGCGAGGACAATAAAGATTAGGCTAGAAACAACACTAGTATGTTTCCTTCTTGTCTTCCTTACAGGATTAGCCCTGTAAAGTGGGAAAAAACAAAAGGAGATTTCTTCCAACAACCGGTTCTCCGAACTGCTTAGAAAGTTACCAACCGGTTCTCCCGAATAGGTGCGAACCGGCTGAATCCCACCACTGATGAGATGAATAGGGAAAGTTGCTCTGTATCGCAGAAAATGAACGAAATGGTCCCTGTTGTGGCTTTACTTTCTGTTTATTTCATGTAGCATTTTGACGTGTAACAATGTACTCTACAGTCTTCTGTAACTATGAGAGTGTAGCATAAGACTGCATACCACATATCCAAAATGAAGTATAAAGTCCACTGGAACAGAATGCAACAGGATTTTATTAAATGTTATTAATGCAGGCATGAAAAAGTATGATGTAGTGATTCAATATTGGAAACCTATAAGGAAATCCTAGATCCAAGTCAGTCCGCAGCCATTGAAGTTAGAATGGATGACTCTGGACCAATTTTTCCCTCTTAATTTTTCTCTCTTCCATTCAACTTTCTCAAGGGTTTCTTATGGAGCAAAATAAGACTAAGGAATGACATATTGTTAGAAATTCTGTATATAGCCCTACTGAACTAACAAAGTGCACAGTCCACATGGGCCTTTCATCTTAACTGCAACAGGAAACAGGAAACTCTTCTCAGAACAAAAAAAAATATAGAGCGTATACCATAAATGCAAACTTATCACCACTGCCACCTATTGGTTGGCTGTAGTTGTTGCACAAAATAAATTGAACTGTAGGTGGGAATTTTGGTTTTTTTCCTTTTAAGGGAATGAGCAAAGTGAGATTGGCCGCATACAGGGCTGGGATCCTACCGATTTAACAACCAGTTGGCTGAGCGCATGCTTTGCGCATGCTGTGCACACGTGCACAGTTTGGAAAAGACTTACCTTCCGGATTAATGCTTGGGAAGGAAAACAGTTGAGGTGCGGCAATCCACTCTGCGACGCAACTCAACTGAGAAGATAAAGGTAGGTAAAGCACAGGGGCGGGCGGCTAGGCCCACTTGCTAGTGGGAGTGAACCGGTTTGCTCCCAGCTGATCTTTGGAGCTACAGGTTCACCCGAACCAGTCCGAACCAGTAGAATCTCACCCCGGCCGCATATAAATTAAATAACAAGTGGTCTACGATAATAGAATAGCTCATTGCCAGGATTATTCCTTCCATTGCAGAAGTTCTTCCTTGCTTAAGCTGGTTTGGGGATGTAAGTAACTACTCATCCTGATTATGGCTAATAATACATACTCACTGGGGATAGCAGAGAGGGTGAAGGGGGAAGATAAGGAGGAGTGGTAAGGGGAGAGAGTAGAAGGAGAAAGGAAGGGGAAGTAGAGTAGAAAATGATGGAGGGAAGACAGAATGTAGAAAGGGGGAGGAGAGAAGGGGAAGAAAGTGTCGGATAAGGTATAAATATGGTGTACGGAGAGCAGAAGAGCCAATAACTGGGTTTTTCTCTTTTTTTTCCCCTTTGGTAGTTGATGGTAAGATGAATTGATGGTAAGATGAATTGAGAGCCGAGGTGGCGCAGTGGTTAAATGCAGCACTGCAGGCTACTTCAGCTGACTGCAGATCTGCAGTTCGGCTGTTCAAATCTCACCGGCTCAAGGTTGACTCAGCCTTCCATCCTTCCGAGGTGGGTGAAATGAGGACCCAGACTGTGGGGGCGATATGCTGACTCTGTAAACCGCTTAGAGAGGGCTGAAAGCCCTACGAAGCGGTATATAAGTCTAACTGCTATTGCTATTGCTATGTAAGTACTTAATAATACAACTTGATATTGACTATGTAATAGTATACATGTGATTATGTGCTATGAAAACGGAAAATAAAAACTTTTTATGACAATAATACGTACTCACTTTAAGGCAACTAATTTTGCAAGGTGACTATTTAAAGAAAGTCCCGTGTGTGTGTGTGTGTGTGTGTGTGTGTGTCTGTGTGTGTAGCAAGAGTTTTAAGTCTCAAAAAAGAAACTATCGTGATAGTGTTCTCCTTTTCTGTTGAAGGAAAACATATGTTTATGCGGCCATCTGAGATCTCCTGATGAGTTCCTAATGAGTCAGGGAAAAAAAAATGTTCCCATATGATTTCCCCGTTAAAAGCAGACAGTGCAACGATCATAATGTGTGAAGCAATGCCATACTGTTGACTTTGCAAATGTTGTGATTTATGTGGATATATATTACTTTATGTTAAATAACTTATTAACATGCATATTTCAAGCCCTCCTAGTCTGGTTGTTGGATAACTTGCAAGAAGAATGATTTGTTGTGTTGGTTAGCCTTAGGGTTAGTCATGTGTCAGAAGAGAAATTACGGATTTGTCACAGTCCAAAAAAAAAATTTTTTTTTTTAATGAAGTCGTGAGTCATAATTTTTATTTCAAAGAGTGATGACTCTGTTAAAATTACTGCCTTTGGAAAATTTGATACGTATTAGCTAAACAAATCCTTTGTGATATTGTACTCTGAACCACAGCTATATTCACACTTCTAGTTTAGGCTTAAACAATGGCCCAATGCAACTGATTCAAGTGAACACCGAACACTTATTATTTGTTTGGTACTCAATGCACAAGCTAAAACCTGTCGGTGTCAGCTGGTTTGTGACATTATTCTTTATGGGAAAAAAATTATTTAGTATTCATCATTTTTGGTACTCATTATATCTCCTGGAACCAATTAACAATGAGTACCAAGCAGAGGTGGGTTCCTACCAGTTCGCACCTATTCGGTAGAACCGGTTAGTCAAATCTACCGAACCGGTTAGAAGAGGTTCCACCAGTGGACCCGGAAAGCAGGCCACACCTACAGAAGACGTTCCAAAAATTTTTGAAACCCACCACTGGTCCTTAGATATAATTATTCTACACTAACATGCTCCTATTTATAAAACTCAGTGCCTCTGTGAAAGGTAAGGATGACTACTGCGTTTGTGGTACAATCAGAACATTGTGTGTGTTGAAGTTGTTTTAACGCAAAACAAGGATGCCTTTTAAAAAACAAGTTTACATCCTATTCTTATGCATGCCAGTGCTGTGTGTGAGGTAATTTAAGGTGGTTCTGACAAGTGTCGTTGGCATCTTCATATCCGGTCACATGGGCGGCAAGCCACTCCCATCTAGTCACATGGGTGGCAAGCCACTCCCACAAAGGAGGCCACACCCACAGAGTAGGTTCGAACAATTTTTGAAATCCACCACTGGTACCAAGCTACCACTGTACTTGAATCCATGAATAGCGCAGGTTTTTGAAAGTAATAAAAATTTCCGCTCTGGAGTTAAAATAAAAACAACAACAACTGGGACATCTGAACTTGTAATGAATCCCTTCTGACTGTGGTATTTATTGGAATGATGGTGATGAAGATGATGTCAGTGATCAATTCCCCAAATATACCACTCAAATCACGGGCGATTTGATATATGTCATGGAGGGAAGAAATATACATATACAAAAATACATTTGAACTAAGTTGTCTTTTAGTAGTGTGAAAGTATTATAAAAGACCAATTATTATTATTATTATTGCCTATCATTTAACCCCAATGCTTGCTTCTTCCTTGATACCAGTCATAGTAAATACCCATCCTTGGCCTCCTTGTGATTTGGCCATTTTAAAGTTTTTTGCATAAAGTGCTGAAATGTGCATACCACTGCCCCATATAATAACGCCACAGTAAGAAGGTTTTATAGTGGCTTAAAATGCATAAAATAAAATGCACATAAGTAATTGAAAAGAAGTGGGTCTCAATATCACAGCACAAATTAGAGTATGAGAAATACCTCACGAGTGGTTATGAGTTTATGGCTACCAGCTGGAATCTTCACCAAGGTAGAACTTTAATTCATTTTGGCTTTCTCTCTCTGCCTTCCACCTGAACTTGTAATTTACCTGAATCCCACCTGCCCTGAAATATAATTGAGAATGGCCCTTGCTTGTTCCATTACTTCGTGTGCCATAGTTAGCATTCAATTGCCTTTCTGAAATTGCAGACTCACTAGCTCTAAAGCAATAAAATACCATTTTTGTTTTGCCGTTAAAGAAAAGGAAAAACAAAACAAAACAAAAGTAAAGAAAGGAAAAAGAAAATAAAAGTTGCGGGAATCGTGACGTTATTATTGTTAATATGCAACGAAGCTTGACTTTTTGGAAACCAATGGTGAGAAAATGGCGGCAACAGCGTCTATTGTTCTTCCCGGAGGTAAATCTCCCACTTGGGGGAGGAAGCGTTGCTGGTTCAGGTATGTAGGTAATGTAACGCATGTTGGGTCTGAGCACCGTGCGAAAAACTGTTGCTTCATTTGGTTGCTGCTGTTGTGTAATTAAGTCTCTGACTCAGATAAATCTTTCCCTTTGAGTGAAAGTCATCCAGGGCCACTCCTGGAGTCAGTGTGACTGCAGAGGCGCCCCTCCCATATTGCACACCTGCCTCTCATCAGTTAGCAGTTGATAACATCTGTCCTGTTCTCTCTTCACTGGAGATGTGAAGCATCCCTTCGTCACTGCGTGTTCATCATGCCAAGTCGATGGACACTCCAGAAATAAAAAATTGTTTATTTCTTGGTTATCAGCATATCGTCAGAGACCCTTCCTGGTAGGGGGGGGTGGGGAGGAAAGGCAAAAAGAAAAAAGAAAGAACCCCCCCTCCCCCGGGGCAATAGCAATCTAACCAAAATAACCTGTTGGTCTTGACTTAGCTATATCTGGAAGGCATTCTTTATTAATCCTGGCTCCTTTTCACTAGGAAACGTTTCCCCAAAACATGTTTACCTGCGGTTATATTGCACTGGCACTTCCAGGCACAAAAATGTATTTGTCTATATTTTTTTTAAAAGGGTTCAAAAGTTTTATTTCTTTTAAAACAAACATTTCATCATTCCTCAATCAGTAAGACATCGAAGTACAATTTTTTGTGTGTCAAAATAGTTCTAGTTTACCACCAAATTCTTGCCTAGCCTAATGTATGCCCCTCCCTCCCTCAACCCCCCCCAACCCCCCCTCCTCCTTCCCCCCCCCCGACTTCCCAGAACCCGTACACGGTATGGATGTTTAACAAACACAGTCTAAAATCTATTGAGAAAAAAGAAATAAAGAAATTAATGACATCTCTACGTTGATCTTAGCTTCTTCTTGCTGAGCTAACTTTAAACAATTTAAATCAGTTCTGATCTTAAGCACATAGGCTAACTGGAATTTCTTGGTCCCGTATTTATTTTGTATATAGTCAATCCATTTTTTCCAGTCTCGTTTATATCTCTCATTTGAATGGTCTTTAAGATATGCCGATATTTTAGCCATCTCGGCTAAGTTTGTAACTTTCAATGTCCATTCTTGAGTTGTAGGCAAGTCTTCCTTCTTCCAGTATTGCGCCACCAACAGTCTTGCTGCCGTTATTAGGCGCAGAATCAAGTTAGTCTCAGGCACAAAAATGTATTTGCAAGTAACTTCTCTGCGTGTGTGTTTTTTTAAGCTTTTCCCATGAGAATTAGACATGGATTTTGCCCTATAGGAAAACTTATTTATAAATATTTATAAATAAAATGTCAAACAATTTATTTCAAATTATGCAATGTTTCTAGTTCACAGTACAGTTGGTTGGATTCAAGTTTTACGTAGCTCCCGTCAGCCATAAATTTTCTGGGAGGGTTTTCAAAAGTCATTTTCAAACCCTGTTTCTGTTTCTTTTCATAGCACTTAGTTCTTACGCGACAGGTTCATCTTACTTAGTTTTGTCAGATTTGCAGACATAATAGACATTTAGTTATCTAAAGTATTGCCCAGGGGTGTCTTACTTTAGCTTCTTTAGTCTCCAAATATTCTATTGATCTTTCTCTGCGACTGTTGTACATTTAATTCATCTCCAAAATGAGCACATCTCCTTTCTCCAAATACACTTGTCCTTTCCCCCCACCCCCTGGCTGATATGTGCTCTACATGGGGCTGCCTTTGAAGAGCATTCGGCGACTTCAGCTAGTCCAGAATGCGGCCGCGCGAGCGATCGTGGGTGCACCTCGCTTCACCCACGTAACACCTATCCTCCGCGAGCTGCGCTGGCTGCCTGTTGATCTCCGGGTGTGCTTCAAGGTGCTACTTATCACCTACAAAGCCCTTCATGGTAGTGGACCTGGGTACTTGAGAGACCGCCTACTCCCAATTACCTCCAGTAGACCAATTCGATCACATCGATTAGGCCTCCTCCGAATACCATCTTCTAGCCAGTGCAGACTGGCAACTACCCGGAGGAGAGCCTTCTCGGTGGCTGCTCCGACCCTCTGGAATGAACTCCCCGTGGAGATTCGGACCCTCACCACCCTCCAGTCCTTCCGCGCTGCTTTAAAGATCTGGCTGTCCCGGCTGGCCTGGGGTTAAGATTCTAACCCCACCCGAATTGTGTGACTGTTGTGTTTTCTTTTTAATATGTTGTACTGTCTTCATGTTGGAAAATTGTTTGTCCTCCCCCCCCCCTTTTTGAACTGTGAGCCGCCCTGAGTCCCCCCAGGGAAAAGGGCAGCATACAAATAAAGGGAAATGAAATGAAATGAAATGATAGAAATTCAGTCTATAGGTAGCATGTACAATTCCACCTATCCAATTAATAGTTAAAATGCCTCTCAGCTTCTAAGTATGATTGACTGCAGCTGTTTAGAAGTCTGACTTTCTTTAAGTGACAAAGGTTGATCATCCTCTATATAGCTTTAGATTTTAGATTTTACTTTATTAGTATGCCGCCCTTTTCCCTGGGGGGACTCAGGGCGGCTGAGTTAGGAACCCATTTGATTCCTTAAAAAAATGAGCATGACCTATGAGGTTAAGTTAAGAAAAAAAGAGAGTGACAGCTGCCACTTACTATACACCTTGAGCCCGCACTAAAGTTCCCATCATGAAGGAAACCTGTGCGTCACCATTGCTATAGAAACCAAAACTAGGGATACAGTTTCAGAAAGGATTGTGAAGCGATGAACTGCAGCTCAGGTATGGCTCCCCTCCACCATTCATACTTAAAAAAATAAAGCACCCACATTCCTCCTTTTCATTAATCTATTCATAATTTTGTTACAGCTCCATAGTTTTATAAAGGGACATTTATTTATGGGGGGCTTTTTATGGGGGGAAAAACCCTAATGACTAGAGTTAATGAGGTTGATTATTTAAAACACAGGTGAAACAGCGATGTGTGTAAATTCGCACACCATGCTGAAAGAGATCGGTAATCACAAAGATATTTTCATGCAACAGGAAAAATTGATCAAAAGCCGAAAGACTGTTTGGTCAATTGAAAATATGAAAGCTTTATTATCAACCAATGGGAATTCTTTGTTCCAATCTTCGCTTTTACTCTTTAGAGATAGGTGATACTATAATAGTTTAAAGGCTCATTGTTATTTGATAGATAATTATGAATTCAAGGAAAAAAAGGATTGTTACAAATGAAATGATATTAATGGTAATCTGAACGTATAATGCTCAATGACAGCGAAACATTTAGCTATGTTTAATGTAAACCAGTGATGTTAATCCTAAATTTAAGAATTGATGCACGAAAACTTGTAACCAAATGACATGCTTGATGAAATGGAGGAAAGTTGTGTTTCTTTTCCTCTCTTGCTTTGTTTTGTATGTGTTGTTTTGTTTAAAAAGAATAAAAATTTATTTTTTAAAAAAGCTGAAAGACTTGGTTAAGTGTTGTAGCTTTGGGGCAAATAATTTTGCCTAGTGATAGAAAAACTGCTGTATCCAGATGCTTGGTGAGTTTGTACAGGGAGGGCAGAAATGAGAAGATAATGGCAAACTATCAATCTACCTATTTGTTTTCCTTCCTTCCTTCCTTCCTTCCTTCCTTCCTTCCTTCCTTCCTTCCTTCCTTCCTTCCTTCCTTCTTCCTTCCTTTCTTCCAGATCTGTGTTATTTACCATATATGTGTATATCAGTGGTGGGATTCAAATAATTTAACAACCAGTTCTCTGTCCTAATGACCAACTGGGTAGGCATGGCTTAGTGATCACATGACCATGGGGGGTTTGGCCAACTCAATGTCACTCAGGTTGATGGGCGCTTCACCTTAGCTGTTACAATGGTAATAAGGGTTAACTGGAGAGGCAGTTTCTGTAAGCAGGGCAATCAAGATTAGGCTAGAAACAACACCAGAATGTTTCCTTCCTGTCTTTCTTACAGGATTATCCCTGTAAAATGGAAAAAGGCAGTGTAAGATTTCTTCCAACAACTGCTTTTCTTCCAAACTGCTTAGAAAGTTAACAACCAGTTCTCCCGAATAGGTGCGAATTGGCTGAATCCCACCACGGGTGTAAACTAGAGATCCTGTGGTCATTGGACTATTGAGTATTCTTACTTCTTGCCTTATTAGCAGATAGGTAAAGATTTGGGATTTTTAATCAAACCTAACATCTCCTTAAGCTTGATTTTTAAAACCCAGCTTTTAATATTCTGATGGCTTTGTCAGTCACCTGGAAGCGTTCAAGGTGTTGAAACTAAATTGGAGCTTTCTGGGCCTCACAGCTACTGTTCAGATACTTTGAATTACCAACAAGCTGTTGTTGTATTTGCCTAAAATTATTATGAGTTAAAAATAGACAGGGACTATTTGAAGGAGAATATTTGTAGTTTAGGGTTGAAATGAAGGATCCTTGATGCTCCCTGAGCTTGTTTTTTCCCCCCTCTCCAGATGTCTCATTACCCAAACTAGGTAACATCCTCAGTGCTAGTAAGGAATGGGTTTTGTCTTTAATTTATATTCCAGGAGTTTGCCCTCTCAATGTTGGAGGAAGTGGTCTTGGAGGTCCTTTGATTGGTTCTTTGCTTGTTTGGCAGTTCCTCAATTGTTTACTTCTTGATTGTTGGTCTGATGTTAATCTATACTCATCTGGGTCTTGATTGCTGGTGGGATCCAGAGGCTTTCCTCCAGCCTCTGGGAGGGCGAAAACGGCCTCTCCAGGCTCTGGAGGCCAGAACTTCTGGTAGGCCAATTTTTCATCCTCCCCGAGCTTCCATGCATGTCCTGCACTTACCTGCAGTGGTGGGTTTCAAAATTTTTTCGAACCTACTCTGTGGGTGTGGCCTCCTTTGTGGGAGTGGCTTGCTGGCCATGTGACCTGGTGGGAGTGGCTTGCCGGCCATGTGTTTTCTCTCTCTCTCTCTCTCTCTCTCTCTCTCTCTCTTTTCTTCCTTTTGTCTCTCTGTCCCTTTTTCCTTTTTTTCTTTCATCTCTCTCACTTTTTCTTTCTTTTTTCTTTTTTTCTTTATTTTTTTCTTCCTTTCTTTCTCTTTCTCTCTCTGTGTGAGTCTGTCTGCCTGCCTGTGTGTGTGTGTGTGTCAGTGGTGACCTTGTGGGAGTGGCTTGCCAGCCATGTGTTTTCTCCCTCCCTCCCTCCCTCCCTCTCTCTCTCTCTCTCTCTCTTTCCTTCCTTTTGTCTCTCTGTCCCTTTTTCCTTTTTTTCTTTCATCTCTCTCTCACTTTTTCTTTCTTTTTTCTTTTTTTCTTTATTTTTTCTTCCTTTCTTTCTCTTTCTCTCTCTGTGTGAGTCTGTCTGCCTGTGTGTGTGTGTGTGTGTGTGTGTGTGTGTGTGTGTGAGTGTGAGTGGTGGGTTTCCAAAATTTTTGGAACCTCTTCTGTAGGTGTGGCCTGCTTTCTGGTGGAACCTCTTCTAACCGGTTCGGTAGAATTGACGAACCGGTTCTACCGAACTGGTGCGAACTGGTAGGAACCCACCTCTGCTTACCTGCATCCAAAACTGTCTTTGTGGGGACTCCTGGGAGGGGCAGGGTGGGGCCAGCCAGGAGTGGGATTTGGGGGTTCACTGAACTGCACAGATTCTTAGCTAGATGTTCTCCCAAACCCCTGTGAACCCCTAGGGGCCCACCCCTGATTGTACCCTAAATAGCAATAGCAATAGCAGTTAGACTTATATACCGCTTCATAGGGCTTTCAGCCCTCTCTAAGCGGTTTACAGAGTCAGCATATTGCCCCCAACAACAATCCGGGTCCTCATTTTACCCACCTCGGAAGGATGGAAGGCTGAGTCAACCCTGATCCGGTGAGTTTTGAACAGCCAAACTGCAGAACTGCAGTCAGCTGAAGTAGCCTGCAGTGCTGCATTTAACCACTGCGCCACCTCAGCTCTTGTCTTTAGTCCCTATAAGTCTATTGTCTGGCCTGGGCTACCTCAAAGAGCTGACCAATTGTCAGGGAAAAATACTGCTGCCTGAATTGTGCTAAGACCTGTGATGGAAGAAATAATGGGTACTGCAATATATCTAAAAACCATGGAATTAGCCACTAAATCTTTTCCATAATTATATTTCCAGACTTGGATAACATTCTGTTAGATTTTTTAAAAAAAATATTTAATTTTTTTCTTATATGTTTGAATTAGCATCCTATTTAGGTGTCTTTAATGATGGTAGTCAGCCTCTTGAGTCAATGTTCACATTTTCTTCCTCGGTTCTCCAGTCATCCTTCTGAGTTCTGAGTTATATAATCTTTTCCATACAGAATAGTCTTATTTTTGAAGTTCATGAATGGATGTTCAAGATCTTACTCCCTATCACGAAAGACCCTCGGGCTAGGCTGCTAATGGTCAATATATATTCATTCTCATTATTCTTACTAACTAAGCTATTAGAGTGGAGAGAAAAAAATCTTTTTGGCAGTCTAAAGCCTAATTTACAAAACACGACAATTTTAAGTTCTAATATCTGATTCTGGAAAATATGCAACAAGGTGGAACTACCTTCACAATATGAATGAACAGTATTTTAAACACAACTCTTTGTTTTGTTAATGCAAATTAATGTAAATTAATTTATAAAGGCTACGAAGACAAAGGTATATCTTTTTTATGTATGTATTTTGAAATACAAGTTAGGTGTGAGGATATGTTTCTTTTATTCTTACGTGAAAATTTCCATTACTTAATGAATATAACTTTTTCATAAATTCTACACGTATAAATCCTTCTGCATCAAAGGTAGCCTTTGGTCTAAGTGTGTTTTTGTTCTCATGGTTGCACAGGATTCTGTATTGTGGCGTGGCACAAATAGGTGATATAAATACCTTGCATATTGTAGTAACTTGTAGTAACAAAAAGTGGCTTAAACTGTTGATTTGCATGAAGAGGCACAGATGTACCTAGTAATTAACACACCCCACCCATGCTTTAATCACCTTCAGTTTGAAAGCGCTGTTCTTCATTAGCCTAACGTTCATCTTGTCAACTAATGTCAGCTTAGCTTGCTAAGTTTTAGGAATGATTCAGCTCTGGTATCTCATAGGGCTCTTATCAGTAAGGGGATCTTATATATTAATTCCCCCTCTCCTCTTATTCAAATAGATGTTAGTCATGAGAACAATTTTATGTTTATATCTCAGTTGAAGAAACCTCCAGGGCTGGAGATTGCGATATGCTAAAGCCTGCAAACAGTTTGTATGTAAATATTTGTCTTCTTTTCAAAATGTCTGTTATTCCGACTCATATAAAACATGGATGGAAAACATATAGCCTAATGAAGTGTTTCTCAACCTTGGTAACTTGAAGATGTCTGGACTTCAACTCCCAGAATTCCCCAGCCAGCGAATGCAACTTTGACACCTCTGAGCTAAACAGAAAGCTTTTGGGGAAAAAAATCCTCTCCCAACAGTGGCAGTTAACTTCCTAGCCATTGGCATACCAAGAAATACAGTCCTACCAGCAACACAATGACCCATTGTAAGGATGGCCATCTATATCATTGATCTTCACAAACTTTCTGGAACAAGCAGGTCTGGTGGCCACACACTCTTGCTTAATGTCGTTTCTAAGATTGCATCTTGTTTTCATGCTGAGTTCCAGGAAACTGATGCAAGACCTTTAAAGAGAGGAATACAGTCCACAATATTCAGCCTGGTAGCTATCCCTGATTTCCTCCTGACTTTTTTTTTTCTTGAGGAAGAAAGGGGTCCCAAGTTTATGTCTTTCAAAGTTTTAAATGTGATTTTGGTGGCGCAGTGGTTAAATGCAGCACTGCAGGCTACTGCTAGATCAGCAGTTCAGCGGTTCAAATTTCACCGGCTCAGGGTTGACTCAGCCTTCCATCCTTCCGAGGTGGGTAAAATGAGGACCCGGATTGTTGTTGGGGGCGATATGCTGACTCTGTAAACCGCTTAGAGAGGGCTGAAAGCCCTATGAAGCGGTATATAAGTCTACTGCTATTGCTATTATTATTTATTTTTAGGGGAAAAAATAGGTACTTGAACTTTTTAAAAATCAAGATAAAATGTTATATGTGAATGTACAGAAGCAGAATATGTTAAATTTTCAGATAGCCTAGCAGGGCCAGATTTAGATGAAAAGAGGCCCTAGGCTATTCCACTTATGAGGCCCTTTCACCTCCCATTTTTAAGTTTGTAAATTACATGAGAGACAATAAAATACATCATTACTCTGATATATATCAATCTATATAGCTGGCCTCCCGACGGAGGGTGGCTCTGCTCTGCGCCAAAGGCAGCGAGGCCAGCCGCCTCCCCTGCTGCGCTCAGCTGCCTGGCTCGGCCCCCTCGCCCTCACCTGCCTGGCCGCTGGTGGGCTCCACGTCGACGGGGCGGCTACTGGGAGCGGCCGCGCCTCTTGCCCGACCGCCGGTGCTGGGAACGTGGGTGGGCTCCCCAACTGCTGCGGCGATGGAACGATCTTAACCAATACATTTTTATGTTTGTTTATTAGTCATATGCATAGAATTTCTCCTTATTTTCGGTTCAGTGTTTTAGTGTTCACTGTTTTTAGAATAGTGTAATTTTAATTTTGCTAACAATTTGAATGTAGGCCCCTCTTGATCTTGAGGCCCTAGGCTGAAGCCTAGTTAGCCTATAGGAAAATCCGGCCCTGCAGCCTAGCATACCTAAAGCAGAAGAGAATACATCTCTTTCCATATCTAGAAAGATCATTCTTGGTTTATTTAATTCAGAGCTTCTGCCTTTCACATGATGAATGGCCATGCCATTCGTGCCCTTTTTGCTATGATCTGCGGCTTCCAAAAATATTTTCCTTCCTACAATATGAAAAAGCATGCCCAATTCCATTGGCAGAGCTTTATAACTGGTGGACTTCTGTATTTCTGGATTAGTCAGCAATAAATAAGGCAGATAGTAGGATGGCACATTGTCTCAATGGCTTTTTGTACAGATTGTCTTTTTTGGACTTTCACTTAGAATGGATTAAGAGAACTACTGTATTTTCCTGTGTATAAGGTGATACTTTTTCTTAAAAATATTTACGTAAAAATGGAGGGGGGGTCTTATACACAGAGGGCCGAGAAGAGAACCACGGTTGTGAGACTGCCGATACCTTATCTCTGCACACCAGCCTCACAAGCTAAACTTCTGATTGCGGAGACTAGCTAACAGGTTTCTTCCAATCATGAGCTTTATGTAACTGGCGTCAGCTGATGATGCAGAAAGCATGTAGCCAGTGCCCACATTCAACAGGGAGAGGTAATGTTGGAGTGTTCTGAGCCCATAAAAATGCCAGAAAACAAAAAAGTAAATACTGGTACCCATAAGTGAAAAAGAAAAGAAATGTCTTGTATTTAATGTTTAAAATATTGATTTCTGAATTTTGGGTAAGAAAAGTGGGGAACATCCAGTGGTGGGTTTCAAAATTTTTTAGAACCTCTTCTGTAGGTGTGGCCTGCTTTGTGGGAGTGGCTTGCCAGCCATGTGACCAGGTGGGAGTGGCTTGCCAGCCATGTGACTGGGTGGGCATGGCCAACTTGTAAAATGTGGTGAAACTCACTTAACAATGCTCTTGTTTAGCAACCAAAATGTTGGCTCAGGAACTTTGGTATTTGAAGCCTGCAAGTTTTAAAGCTGTCTTGTAAAGTTACAAGACCTTTGCACCCCTAACCCTTCAGAAAAAAAAACCCAGGGGTGTTCAAACTTGACAGCTTTAAGACTTGTGGACTTCAACTCCCAGAATTCCTCCTCCAGTCACATTGGCTCAGGAACTCTGGCATTGAAGTGTGCAAGTCTTAAAGCTGTCAAGTTACAAGACCCTTGCATGCCTAACCCTTCAGAAAAAAAAACCCACGGGTGTTCTGACAGCTTTAAGACTTGTGGCCTTAACTCCCAGAATTCCTCCTCTCGCTCTTCATCTTGATGATGTGCGGAGGGGCAGGGGGAGAGAGCTGGAACCGGTTCTAAACGGCACTGTAGATTTGTGGAACCTCTTCTATAGAAGAGGTTAGAACTGGCAGGAACCCACCACTGGGGACATCCTATACATGGGGGCATCTTATAGATGGAAAAATATGTTGCTACATTCAGGTTTTGGAAAAGGAATTTGTTATTTGAAATAGTATATTTTTCTATTGCAGGTTGCTCATAGAAGGATAGCCTTTTAAATACTATTCCGGACCCTTCAGGAAGCAGATATAAGCGGAATATATTATCTGAATAAGCAGAATAGATTAGCAGAACAAAACTTAAGAGTTAGCAAAACAAAACTTCATAGTTATTCAAAAATTTGAGATATACTGACATAGTGGGAATTAAGTATCCAAGATTGCCTGTGACTGCCTTCTGAACAGTTAATATTCTAACGTTGTTTTGCCTATGATTACCTATTTTCACACAATTTTTTATTTTTATTTTTTTCAAATACAGAATTGCTTGTTTGTTGTGTTTAAGCTTCATTATATTGTTATTTTAGGCCACATGGTTCTGTATTCCTTGAAAATGCAGGAAAGTAATGTTTGGAGTTTTTCATATTTTCCCTTTTCAGAAGAAAAATCGGCAACCCTTAGGATTTACATTGCAGGAATGAGTGCTGTTAGATCAGTGGTGGGTTTCAAAAATTGTTCGAACCTACTCTGTGGGTGTGGCCTCCTTCGTGGGAGTGGCTTGCTGCCTATGTGACCGGATAGGAGTGGCTTGCTGCCCATGTGACCGGATATGAAGATGCCGACAACACTTGTCAGAACCACCTTAAATTACCTCACACACAGCACTGGCATGCATAAGAATATGATGTAAACTTGTTTTTTAAAAGGCATCTTTGATTTGCGTTAAAACAACTTCAACACACGCAACGTTCTGATTGCACCACAAACGCAGTAGTCATCCTTACCTTTCACAGAGGCACTGAGGTTTATAAATATGAGCATGATAGTGTAGAATAATCATATCCAAAGACCAGTGGTGGGTTTCAAAAAAGTTTGGAACCTCTTCTGTAGGTGTGGCCTGCTTTCCGGGTCCACTGGTGGAACCTCTTCTAACCGGTTCGGTAGATTTGACGAACCGGTTCTACCGAATAGGTGCGAACCGGTAGGAACCCACCTCTGTGTTAGATGCAATGTGACAGAATATGAACTGCCTATCTTTTACTTTACAGGTTAACTCTTATTATGAGGTAGATGATAGCTGAACTGAATATCTACTATATACTGCAATATTCTAAGGTGCGTTGAGTTGCCCACAAGGAAAAAGGCAAAGAAATTAAATTATACATCAAAAGTGTAGTTAAGAAATAAATAAGTGAAATAAATCAATGAATGAACTATACAGTGGTTAATTTAAATCAGATATGGATTTCAGTACATCTGTAAACATGAAAAGCTTTGGCCCAGCCAGACACTATAAATGTTTACTTTTGTTTTCAATCATATTAATAATAAAAATAAGTCTGTATAGTGCAGATGGCAGTCCTTGGAGACAGCAGAATAGGAGACACAGAACAGGAGAAAACCACAAAGTACGAAGACCTTCAAATAGAAAGTCTATAGCTATAACAAAGCAAAGATTAGGCACTTTGGTGCAATCCCAAAACATCTGGAGTATAACTTGAACAACATTAGCATCAGAGGTGGGTTCCTACCAGTTCGCACCTATTCGGTAGAACCGGTTCATCAAATCTACCGAACCGGTTAGAGGAGGTTCCACCAGTGGACCCGGAAAGCAGGCCACACCTACAGAAGAGGTTCCAAATTTTTTTGAAACCCACCACTGGTCCTTGGATATGATTATTCTACACTATCATGCTCCTATTTATAAAACTCAGGGCCTCTGTGAAAGGTAAGGATGACTACTGCGTTTGTGGTGCAATCAGAACATTCCGTGTGTTGAAGTTGCTTTAACGCAAACCAAAGATGCCTTTTAAGAAACAAGTTTACGTCATATTCTTATGCATGCCAGTGCTGTGTGTGAGGTAATTTAAGGTGGTTCTGACAAGTGTCGTCGGCATCTTCATATCCGGTCACATGGGCGGCAAGCCACTCCCATCCGGTCACATGGGCGGCAAGCCATTCCCACAAAGGAGGCCACACCCACAGAGTAAGTTCGAACAATTTTTGAAACCCACCACTGATCTGGAGTATAACTTGAACAACATTAGCATTGACAAAATCATTGTCAATCAATTGCAAAGGTAGTTTTACTTGGAACAGTTTACATCCTGCAATTATACCTTTGACACCATCAAACAACATCTCCCTATCCCTGCTACTTGGGAAGGACTCAATAGGGTAGGGCCATCAAACTGGCAGCCCAAGGGCCAGAAATGTCACACGCAGGCCATGCCTACCCCAGCTCCTCAAATGAGAAAAATGTTGCGAAATGTCACGTGATGGCAATGTGATGCCACAAGTTTGACGCGATAGGGGGACAAAAATGCCAAATCCTGATTAAACAGCTGGCTTCCCTTGTAGTCCTGCTGTATTTCTATTTATTTCTATTTCTATTTATTAAATTTATAGGCCGCCCAATCCCGAAGGACTCCAGGTGACTTACAGAAATAAAATTTTAAGAAAACGGTTAAAAAGACAAACAGATTAAAACAGAACAGATTAAAAGAAACACAACATGCACCCAGTCTAAGCGGGGCTGGACCTCGGTCAAGAGGTCAACAGTCCCAGGCCTGCCAGAATATCCAGGTTTTAATAGCCTTTCGGAAGGCCATGAGAGTGGGTAGGGTCCGGATCTCTGGGGGTAGGGCCCATAGGGCCAGAGTGGCACCAGGGAAGGCCCTCCTCCGAGGCACCGCCAGCCGACATTGCCTAGGTGATAGCACCTGGAGAAGGCCCACCCTGTGTGATCTTATCGGTCTTAGAGAGGTGTGCGGCAGAAGACAGTCTCGTAGATATCCGGGTCCTGAGCCATGTAGGGCTTTAAAGGTAATAACCAGCACCTTGAATTGTGCTCGGAGACCAATAGGGAGCCAGTGCAGCTCGCGGAGGATAGGTGTAGTGTGGATGTACCTTGGTACACCCAATATCACTCACACAGCTGCATTCTGGACTAATTGTAGTCTCCGAACACTTTTCAGGGGCAGCCCCATGTAGAGCACACTGGGGCACTGAGGCATCAGGTGTCCTGCAAAAGGAAGACAGGACCTCCTTTTTTTGTCCTCATGTCTTCTGTCAAGCAGGCTTGGCCTTAAAAACTAAGGTTGCCTGGTCTTTTGTGTATCTAACAAGCTTATCTCTTCCAGAACAGCTTTTATCTGTGGAGCTGGGCTTCCCTAGAAATGCTAATGGCAAGTTAACAAGCTTCACTCTGTGACTTTAATTAGTTGATTAGAACCTTTGGCCTGTTTATGCTGCTGCCTGAAATTGACAAAACCTTAATCAGTTACTCACTGAAGATTTTTACCTCCTAATTCCTCTAGCACATTCCTTCAATTCTGGGATTGGGGGGGGGGAGTCTCTCTGATGCTAGAAAAAAGAATGCCGTATGCACCTAGGCCTAAATACTTTTTTTGCAGGTATTTTTTTGTTGTTGTGGATACCAAGAAACTTAAATAGCTTGTGTGTCTCTCCCCCCCCATCCCATTTGTCCTTCTCTCCAATTGTCAAGTGTCCTTTGCCTGTTCAGCTATCTAGTAATCCTATGCTGAGTTAATTTTTCTCCTCTTTGACTGGCATGTTAAATGTGCCCCAGAGAGAGATGGGAGCCCGGAAATGTGAAGTGTGTTTAACAGCAGCACCATCTTATTTTGTCGGTGTTAAAACTCTGGTTGCATAAGCAGCGCTGTGAATGCAGCAATTCCATGGCTCTATAAAATTTCACTTCTCTGCTTCCGTTCCCTTGGTGCGGAAAAAACACTGCTTATCTTTGGCTGGGGATAATCAGCTATATGCAATGATAAAATACACATTTAAAAGAGCTAGTCCCTCTTTTATGAATACTTGTTTTTTATATTTGTGAACTTCAGAGTTAGAATCATTTTTTATTCTGCAACATAGTATATTATATGGAGAGTTATATGGAGCCGAGGTGGCGCAGTGGTTAGAGTGCAGTACTGCAGGCCACTTCAGCTGACTGCTATCTGCAGTTTGGCGGTTCAAATCTCACCGGCTCAAGGTTGACTCAGCCTTCCATGCTTCCGAGGTGGGTGAAATGAGGACCCAGACTGTGGGGGCGATATGCTGACTCTGTAAACCGCTTAGAGAGGGCTGAAAGCCCTATGAAGCGGTATATAAGTCTAACCGCTATTGCTATTGCTATAGAATATTTACACTGGGATTTTCAATCTCCCAGGGAACATTTTTGGCAAAATTAATATATTCTAGCTGTAAAATCAAATATCTGCTAAATAATTATAAACAGCTACTATTTGTAATAAACTCTTCTCATGAATTAAATCCACAAAGAATGATCTAGGCCAGAGATGGAAGTCCTGTGGTGTGTGTGTGTCAAAGGTGAAATACCACAACGTTTTGTTTACCAGCATTTACCATTCATGCAAGGGTTGGAGGTTGGGTAGCATTGCAAGAGCATGTCTCATTCTCGCATGATTTTCAGAGGCTCTGGAGGGCACGTGAGAATGGCTTCCAGAGCCTCTGAAAAATGCATGGGATCTGGACCCTCCAGAGGTTGCGTGAGGAGGCTACACTCCAGTGGTGGGTTTCAAAATTTTTTAGAACCTCTTCTGTAGGTGTGGCCTGCCTTGTGGGAGTGGCTTGCCAGCCATGTGATTGGTTGGGAGTGGCTTGCCAGCCATGTGACCGAGTGGGCGTGGCCAACTTTTAAAATGTGATGAAACTCACATCACAACTCTCTTGCTTAGCAACCAAAATGTTGGCTCAGAAACTCTGGTATTTGAAGCACGCGAGTCTTAAAGCTGTCAAGTTACAAGACCCTTGCAGCCCTAACCCTTTCGAAAAAAGAAACCCCAGGGGTGTTCAAACTTGACAGCTTTAAGACTTGTGGACTTCAACTGCCAGAATTCCTCCTCTTGCTCTTCATCTTGATGATGGGCGGATGGACGGGGGGAGGGAGCTGGAATCGGTTCTAAATGGCACTGTAGCTTTGTGGAACCTCTTCTATAGAAGATGTTAGAACTGGCAGGAACCCACCCCTGCCACACTCCCACATGGTCGCCAGGGACTCTGAAAACCTTGCCGAACGAGTCTTCTTTCATGTGGTTTTTGGAGGCTGAAGAGGCTGAAGAAGGGGAAGAAGAAATTCTCCAAAGCTGCTTCAAGGAGCAAAGGCCTTGTGGGACCAGAGTAGCCTTGAATAGGCTACAGGGGCCAGTCAAGATGGGGGGGAAAGCCAAATGAAGGTAAATGTCTATGTGGACCTTCTCAGTTATCCAGATTAGGGTTGTCCCAAAAGTGCTTCTTCAAGAGGCAACTGGTCTTTCTGATTTTTCTTTGAAGATGTTTGGCTTCTCATCCAAGAAGCTTCTTCAGCTCTTGAAAAAGCACCTTTGGGACACCTGAAGGTAAGTGACAAGCAGCAGATCCTGGGGAATCACACACACACACATTTACACTCCATTTTTAAAAAGAAATGAAATGAATTATTTCTCTTTTGTTTGAATGTGATTGTGTGAGTGACACCAGCAGAGTCAAATTAGGCATTTTCTGAATTTGTAATGTACCAAGCCCAAAAGGTCTGCTATTCCTGATCTAGAAATAGGTAGGCATATTTAAATTCTAGTAGTTTCAACAAGAGAAGGGACGCGGTGTCTCAGTGGCTAAGATGCTCAGCTTGCCGATCAGAAAGATCGGCAGTTTGATGGTTCGAATCTCTAGCGTGCATAATGGAGTGAGCTCCTGTTATTTGCCTCAGCTTCTGCCAACTATGTGTGTTATGTGTATTGTGTTTGTATCCCCTTTTCCCCTTTTGAGTTGTTCGCCGCCCTGAGTCCCTCCCGGAGAAGGGCGGCATACAAATAAACTAAATCTTAATCTTAATCTTAACTAGCAGTTTGAATGCATGTAAAAATGCAAGTAGAAAAATAGGAACCACCTTTGATGGGAAGGTAACAGCATTCCGTGCGCCTTCAGCGTTTAGTCATGTCGGCTACATGACCACGGAGACGTCTTTGGACAGCACTGGCTCTTCAGCTTTGAAACGGACATGAGCATCGCCCCCTAGAGTCAGAAATGACTAGCACACTTGTACGAGGGAAACCTTTACCTTACCTTTAGTTTCAACAAGGAAAAGTAATGTAAGCTTATTGTGGGAGAAAGAACTGTACAATGGAGCTCTTGTTCGATCCTACTTGCAACTTACAAGTTTTGACTCCCTTCCTCATAGAGGACTTAAGTTTCCAAATACTTTGTGACAGATTTGGAAAGCCAGATCAGGTGCACAAGGGCATATTCAGTAACATTCTATGGGAATACCCCAATAAACAGGAAACTGGAAGCATTTCTAATTCAGCAACAAGGAAATTCAAAATTATGAATATGATTGGTTACAAATTAATTATAAAAATCATTAATTTAAAATAGATCTGAGTTGCTGTGCTGTACGCATTAAATGTATGGTTAAATTATCTTCAGCTAGCTCTTAACTATTCTGACCAACTTTCACTTGGAACCTAACCAAAATATTCTTAGGAATAAACTTACATCTAGTGCCCACTAAAACTTGCGTTAACATAGTATTTAAACTTCCTTCACAACCTAAATGAAATGATTTGTTCTTAAGGCATTTAAAGTTACCTGGAGTGACCTAAACTTTTTAAGGAACATTTTGGGATATGTTCTTTATTGGTCAAGTGTGATTAGACACACAAGGAATTTGTCTTCAGTGCATAAGCTCTCAGTGTACATAAAAGCTATAAATGATAAATCATGATCATAATCATCATAACACATTCATCATAAATCATAAGATACAACACTTGGTGATAGTGATAGAATACTAAATAAGCAATTACCAGTAACACAATATTGGATAATATCAGATAATTGAATAATATCTATAATAACATATCTATATCTACTATATCTCTATCTCTATCTCTATCTCTATCTCTATCTCTATCTCTATCTCTATCTCTATCTCTATCTCTATCTCTATCTCTATCTCTATCTCTATCTCTATCTCTATCTCTATCTCTATCTCTATCTCTATCTCTATCTCTATCTCTATCTCTATCTCTATCTCTATCTCTATCTCTATCTCTATCTCTATCTCTATCTCTATCTCTATCTCTATCTCTATCTCTATATCTAATCTATATATCTATATTTCTATATGTATATCTATAGCTGTATCTCTCTCTCTCTCTCTCTCTCTCTCTCTCTCTCTCTCTATCTATCTATCTATCTATCTATCTATCTATCTATATCTCAATATCTCAATATCTCAATATCTCAATATCTCAATATCTCAATATCTCAATATCTCTCTCTATCTCATCTATATCTATATCTATATCTATATCTATATCTATATCTATATCTATATCTATATCTATATCTATATCTATATCTATATCTATATCTATATCTATATCTATATCTATATCTATATCTATATCTATATCTATATCTATATCTATATCTATATCTATATCTATATCTATATCTATATCTATATATCTATATCTATATCTATATCTATATCTATATCTATATCTATATCTATATCTATATCTATCTATATCTATATCTATATCTATATCTATATCTATATCTATATCTATATCTATATCTATATCTATATCTATATCTATATCTATATCTATATCTATATCTATATCTATATCTATATCTATATCTATATCTATATCTATATCTATATCTATATCTATATCTATATTTCTATATCTATATCTATAGCTGTATTTCTCTCTCTCTCTCTCTCTCTCTCTCTCTCTCTCTATCATCTATCTATCTATCTATCTATCTATCTATCTATCTATCTATCTATCTATCATCTATCATCTCTCTATCTCAGTATCTCAGTATCTCAATATCTCAATATCTCAATATCTCAATATCTCAATATCTCAATATCTCAATATCTCAATATCTATCTATCTCTATCTCTATCTCTCTATCTCTCTATCTCTCTATCTATCTATCTATCTATCTATCTATCTATCTATCTATCTATCATATTATATTATTAATATGTGGCATGAATTTTATATAGTGTTCCTTTATTCATTGTTGCTTAATGTACACACACACACACACACACACACAAATATCATGCAACAACTTAGGAAATTGCATTTACTTTGTTTTCTCATTAGACTTACACACGCACACACACACACACACATTCTTTTCTTATCATACAGAAGAAGACAAGGATACAAACCAATTCTTTTATGTCAGGTCACCTTTAAGGGAAATCAAATTTTTAAGAAAGTGACTAACATAAGCTTTTAGCTAAAGCTAGAGGCAAATCAGTAACTTGATACTAAAATGTCATTCTGTTGCGTGTTCAGGAGAGTGAAGTGAATAATAGGGGAGAATTAATCCACCCATCCTCAGTCAGGCATCCATCTGGAATGCAATCTTCCAAATTGCTATACATTAAGATTTTGCTAAGGAAGACTACATCAACCAGTCAGGAATTTGAAGGGCATTTTAAGCTACATGCACAACATTTTATTTTAAATGCAACTTGTAATATTGGAGCTACAATGCAGGAAAGACTTTGGCAATCAAAAATAACAAAAAAAAAGTTGGTGATCTTTTGTAATGTTATTAATTTATTTTAAAAATGATAACTAATACAATCTAATAAAAACTGAGAAATAAAAAGAAGAAGAATCAAAAAGAAAGCTAAAAGTGCAAAAAGGGAAAGAAAAAGAGAAAGAAAAAATATACAAAGAAAGGGCTTTCGATTTTCTTTATAGCAGTTATAAAAATAATTATCAACGTACTTCTTTTTTTCTAAATCTACAACATACCTCTTTTTTTCTATAATGCATCTTGTCTAATTGTCAAACCATAC
The DNA here is from genome assembly GCF_051295495.1 of Thamnophis sirtalis. Taxonomy (NCBI): domain Eukaryota; kingdom Metazoa; phylum Chordata; class Lepidosauria; order Squamata; family Natricidae; genus Thamnophis; species Thamnophis sirtalis. The sequence goes on from NW_028261382.1 coordinate 171,389,903, forward strand.
ATTATATATATATCTTTTCGGTTCACTGACAAATGTTTGCCCGACAAATGTGCGGCGACAAAACCCCAATGTCGAAAGTGCGCCCGCTAAAGCGCGTCGACAAATGCATGCTGACAAAAGGGCGCCATCAGCAAACAACATGAAAACAACCCTAACCCTAACCCTAACCCTAACCCTAACCCTAACCCTAACCCTAACCCTAACCCTAACCCTAACCCTAACCCTAACCCTAACCCTAACCCTAACCCTAACCCTAACCCTAACCCTAACCCTAACCCTAACCCTAACCCTAACCCTAACCCTAACCCTAACCCTAACCCTAACCCTAACCCTAACCCTAACCCTAACCCTAACCCTAACCTAAAAACCCTAATCGCGCTTTTGTGGGCGTGGTTTTGTCAGCGCGCTTAAGTGGGCATGCTTTCGACATCACGGTTTTGTCACTGCGGTTTTGTCGCCGCGCATTTGTCGGGCGCGCATTTGTCGGGTCACGATTTTTTCCTGTTTTCCACAAAATGTCCACAAGGAGTTTTCATAATGTGAATGATCATATAAGCATGTTAAAGGACCCATTACGGTCTTATAGAATATACAGTAAATTGCGATGGAATGTTTGTCCAAGGCTTGTTAAAACCTCAGCATTGCCATTTCTAAGATCAGACATGGAAGATACCGAAGTCTTAAATAGAAGTTTACTAGCAACAGGAAAGTTTTTATACAGAGCAATTTGCCTGGTGTTCTTTCACTTCTAAGGAAATCTCCCCAAAACTCCTGAGTACCCCCTGGATTCTGTGAGATACAATAGTTAAATTGCTGTTATTAAATGTGACAACTAGAGGGAGGGACTAATTCACAGAATAAAAAGCATGCATTTCATTTTAGTGTTCAATGATTAGCATTGTGGCTTTGACTCTCTTCATATCTTCTTCTAAAGAAAGCACAGATAACACCGAAAATAGAATCAGCTTATTGCTTTACTGGATCAAACCCAGTAATATTGCAGGCTTCAACTTATCCCATAAACATTCCATAATATCGAATAAAATCAACAATCTTTCTTTTATTAACTATATATCATTTTTCCCCCTTTTATTTCACCATACCTACCTGCCAGTTTCATTTTTATTTCCTCTAAAGATGTGCATTTCATATTGCTTAGAAAGGATGTGTTATGAATTCTTTGTGTACAAAACATCCACCTGACTGACTTGGTTATTTCAGTTTACGGCAGTATTTTCTTATCCATAGGTATCTTGCAGGAGATACCTGCTCTGTAGGTATCCCTTCATATTGAAATAGGCTAGTTTATGTATGCTGAGGCATATTAAATTGTTGTGGCTCAGCAGGAGCTGTTGGAGCTGCCACCAGACTCCGACAGCGAGGGGCCCTATGAGTCGGCTCTGGAGGATGTGGAGGACCCGGGACAGGGTTCCAACTCTGAGCAGGGCACAGAGAGGCTGGTTGGCCACCAGGAGGTGCCTGAGCCTTGGACCAGTGGGGAGGAGACAAGGGAGTGTGATCGTGATGACATGCATTGGAGCAGTGGGAAGGAGACAAGGGAGTTGGTCCTGGATGCCCGGCAACGGAGTGCTAATAGGCATAAGGAACAGTTACGTAGTTACAGGAGATAATTGCACTCAGCTGGTGGTAATTAGGCTCCTCTCAAGACTATAAAAGGAATGATTGTGCACATGCTCGTTGCAGGAGTCAACGTATTCACTAGAGCTGGAGAACTCTTGTGGCTAGCTTGGCAGGCTGGCTTGCTGCCAAGGTTAGTCTGTGCTGGATTGTTGCCAATGTCTTGTCTGTGCTGGATTACTGCCAAGGTCTGGACTGTGCTGGATTGCCGCCAAGATCTTGTCTGTGTGTTAATAAATCTTTGAAGTATCTTTGTCTCAGCGTGCTTTGGTGTAGGACGAGGGGGGTCAGAACATAAATCCTCTGGGATTCCCGGTATGGTAACTTTCCTCTTGAGTCTATGTGATTGATCAGTAGATGGCATCTCATTTTTTTCCAGCCATTTCTTATTATTTATGATGTTGCAAACTTTCAAAAGAGTGAATGGTAACGGACCTATTCGGATTAGTCAATCAAGCTAAATATTATTTCATTTATATTTTACAACCCAGCCAGTGGTGGGTTGCTGCCGGTTCGGATTGGTTCGGGCGAACCAGTATTTCTGATGATCAGCTGGCCCCACGTACCCACACCCACCCTATCCTGTCCTATATTTCCTTCTTTCAGGCTCAGCTGATTTCCGTGCCTCCGTTGTTCTACTTACCGAGGCCGCCCTTGGAACACAAGCAGCTGAACTTTCAATTCCTGTATTTTGAACGCTCAACCGGTTGTTAAACTGGTTGCAGCTCACCACTGAACCCAACCCAACTCTAAGTGGTTAACTTCAGCTATGTGCTAGAATGCTTTTATTAAGCAAGTAGTATGCTTTGCACTGAGTGGAGTCTGCAGTTTGTGCAAAGAAAGCTGTCTGAATTTTAGAGCGGATTTCATAAAATTATGCAACTGGAACTGTATATGGAGGAGGACACTGAAACCAAATGAAAGTTTTTTTTGAAGATCCAGTGCATTAAGTTATTAGGATTACTTTTGTTCAGGATAAACATCAGGATTGGTTTGATGAGAGTGATGACAAAATCATGCCTTCCTTTGACTTCTGACACAAAGCTCATTTTGTCTAGCTGAGTGACAAATGTTTAAGCAAAGAAAGCAGAGAGCCAGTGCATTAAGGAACCAGCTCAGGCAAGACTTTACCCTAAGTGAACACGGGGGAAACGAATAAAGTTATTCAAGTGCTACTTAGAAAGATAGGAAATGATGCTTTCATAAAAATCAAGAATTATGAAAATTGGCCCTAATATAGTCAATCCCTGTAAAGCGGCAAAAGATTCCATGTCTCCATGTAGCAGCAGAAGAAACACATTTCAATTATCACTAATTAGTATCAGAGCAAGAAACCCTTTCACGATTTTCTATCATTTTTCTTACAATCCGATGTAAAAAAAACACATTACTTTACAAATTATTTTTTCAAAAAAACCCCATGGATGTAGTGTCCTTTTACTGAGAACGTGGCCAAAAGATACGTATGAAAGCTTTGCCTTTCATTAAACAATTATCTCTCCTTGGTTTCCTATGTTAACAATTAAATCCCAAGCAAACATTATGAGGGAGCACTTTCATTACCAATAATGGTATTGAGCAGTCCTGTCTTCAAGAAATTATTGAAGAATTCCTGCTAACTTTGACCAAAATTAGCGAAACTAATTCTTCTGCTGACAAATTTGATAAGAGAATTTCAAAAGGTCATTTGTGATTGCCCTTGTTTGTAGCAATAGACGTAACATCCAAATTGAAGTACGATTATCACTAATTTTATCTACTGACAGCAATAATTGTACATTGGGATCAACTTTCTGTTCCTTACCTGCATTGTTATCGTTCATCACCTGTTATTCTTTTCTGAATTATGAATGGTAGTATATCCTGCGAATATCATCTCTTGCTTAACTCCTAACTGAGTGATCTTTTGGCAACTTCTAATGTATTTAAGAGACGGCTTTAATATATTGTTTTTCATATTTTTTTTTGGTCTGAAGCAGGTTTTTATTGCCCTTCTGCATTTGTTTAGGATTGTCATCACCTTGTTTATTCTTTCGCTTGGTTTTCATTTATCAACCATTTTGAGATATGTTGAACATAATACTGAAGCCATATTTGGCAATTCAAAAAGAATGAGAACTCATACAATATTCCTCATATTAGAATATTCAATAATCTGTATTCAAAAAGCATATGAACAGCCTTACATTAGTTAAGCTTTACAAAGCTTGCTTTATATCAGAGCAGAGGTGGGTTCCTACCAGTTTGCACCTATTCGATAGAACCGGTTCGTCAAATCTACCGAACCGGTTAGAAGAGGTTCCACCAGTGGACATGGAAAGCAGGCCACACCTACAGAAGAGGTTCCAAAAATTTTTGAAACCCACCACTGGTCCTTGGATATGATTATTCTACACTATCATGCTCATATTTATAAAACTCAGTGCCTCTGTGAAAGGTAAGGATGACTACTGCGTTTGTGGTGCAATCAGAACATTGCGTGTGTTGAAGTTGTTTTAACGCAAACCAAAGATGCCTTTTAAAAAACAAGTTTACATCATATTCTTATGCATGCCAGTGCTGTGTGTGAGGTAATTTAAGGTGGTTCTGACAAGTGTCGTCGGCATCTTCATATCCGGTCACATGGGTGGCAAGCCACTCCCATCCGATCACATGGGCGGCAAGCCACTCCCACAAAGGAGGCCACACCCACAGAGTAGGTTCGAACAATTTTTGAAACCCACCACTGTATCAGAGCATCATGTTGGTTTATTCTAGTTTTTTTTTTAAAAAAAGTAAAACAAAATGGACATAAAGTTACCATAATTAACCTAATCTAATCCCATTCAAACCAAAAGATGTCAATATAAATATAGGCTGACAGAGCTTAAAATATCCAGAAAAGCAGAAAAACTTTTTCCAAAGAGTTATATTTAAATTATTAATTTAGGGTATCTTTGCCTGAGTGATTCTGTTGTATGCTATTATTTTTTTCCAAAAATGTAACTCCATTCTTCCTGAGTAGAAAAGTGTATAAAAGCTGCATACAAATTACTAAATGGTTATTCAGTAGGAAAAAAAGGGTTAAAAATGACTAAAGTAGATTTCCAAGGGAAAGCAAAATTTACATTAAAAAGGCCCACCTGCGGAGTGAACATATGCCTGTAGTTGCAGTTAGTGATAATGTTGATTTAAATCACCACCCAAACCGCTCTCTAGATTCTGCTTTGAATTGTTCACTTGAAGAGAAACACGGGATTCTACTTTATATTAAGTTATTGGCTTTCTCCAATCTGGTACATGCTAAATAAATGGGAATTCTGGGAGTTGAAGTCTACACACCTTAAAGTTGCCTAAGGTTGAGGAACGCTGCTCTAAACGTATTGGATTGAAACATCTAGAACAGGGGTGTCAAACTTGCATCATCATGTCGTCATCATGTGACGTATCATGACTTTTACCCCTTTGCTAAATTGGGTGTGGGCGTGGACAGCTCGTGATGCATCTTGCCTGCGGGCTGTGAGTTCGACAGTCCTGATCTAGAACGCTGGCCCTTCTGACTTAACATTCTTGAAATGTTTACCTAGAACATTTAGACATCATCAGAATGAGGAAGACTAGTCCTCCTAAAACTAGTTAATGATTCATTATAAAGAAACAAGTTTCTTATACAAATATACCCCTGTTAGGAATTAATATTCCTTGGAGTATCATTTATGGGCAATACACATACGTTTTTGATGACAAATTCTTATTTGGGAGGAATGCCTTCTCTTCTCAAATGTATTCTTAATCTGGAGATAGCAAATGCAGCAATTCACTGCTGCCCACAGGAAGTATTTGCCTAATTTCAGTTTTTCTTCAGCTGACGGTAATTTTAAAATGTTTTTAATGTGGCTGGTTTCTGTCCAAGAGTTGCTGCAAAAGATGTTTTAGGCATATCTATTTCAAATATGGTTCTCAGTTAATTAAACATAATATAAAATGGGTTGGGGGAGTGGGAGATAACAGTTAACTGAATATGAATTTGCAGATGTCTGTAATTGTTAGCACTGGTGCCATGAAAAAGCTGCCAGAACAGTATGTAGAGTCTGCTATAAGGAACCTCTACATTTTTTGTTGAGGGAAGTTTAACATTTCCCAGTGCAAGCTGAAGTATTCCAGCTATTTTTCTTTTCTGGTTGTTCAATGTACAGCAGCTAAATGCAAATTCTTTGCAATGAGTGCGTTGATATATGCAGTCCATGTCAAATAGGAAATACAGTAAAATAACTAGGAGTAATGAGAATGTATAAACAAATGGTTTATGTTGTTTCATACTGACACATCTATGACACTAATCCAAGATCCAATGCCAGAGGCAACTGGAGTATATGTTATGAACTACTTGAGGTATTCCTTCTGGGACTGCTCATATAGCATGATTTCTGTCTCACTGCTTTCAGACTGACTTCACTGATCTATTATGAACTATAGCTATGTTGGAAGAAAGTAGATAATGCAAAGGAACTAGTGCCAAAGATTTAGGATTACGTGTCTTCTACCAGGCTATTTGAAAAGAAATAGGTTATAAAATTCACAGGAGAATAAACAAATTTGATGATGTAAGTAATCAAATTCTAATTTTAAATACTATTTGCAGCAAATGCATGGTCTATTGGGAAGCAGTGTTTTGGTGTGTTTGATCTAAACACTGTTTTGGGAGCATATATTGTATAATTTGTGAATTTAGATGGAAGTCCCAAAAGGGCATTGAAATTGAACTTTAATCGCATTATTAAATTACAATGGATTCTGAGCTTATTTGGGCAGAAAGCTTCATCGACCTTACAAAAATTCCAAAAATAAAGGTAATGCTAATTGAATAATGTCGATATAAGAGTACTATGCGTTATATTACATATAATGTTATATTATACTCAGTGGTGGGCTTCAAGAAAATTTACTACCGGTTTTGTAGGCATGGCTTGGTGGGCTCATCTCCGTTTCTAAGCCGAAGAGCCAGCACTGTCCGAAGACATCTCCGTGGTCATGTGGCTGGCATGACTAAATGCCAAAGGTGCATGGAACGCTGTTACCTTCCCACCAAAGGTGGTTCCTATTTTTCTACTTGCATTTTTGATATGCTTTACTCCTAGTTTGGCAGAAGCTGGGGCAAGTAACGGGAGCTCACCCCATTATGCGGCACTAGGGATTCGAACCACTGAACTGCTGACCTTCTGATCGACAAGCTCAGTGTCTTAGCCACTGAGCCACTGCCTTACATCATTGGCTTGCTGCAACTTCCTGAGCATCTTCAAAGACTGCCCCATGAAGACTATAGTGCCGTAAGCCCGGGTTAGCAATAGCAATAACAGTTAGACTTATATACCGCTTCATAGGGCTTTCAGCCCTCTCTAAGCGGTTTACAGAGTCAGCATATTGCCCCCAACAACAATCCGGGTCCTCATTTTGGTTCCACCACAAAACCGCGGACGACAAAATCGCGGTCGACGAAAGCGCGTATGTGACGTCATCACAGCACGACGAAAAAGATCGAAAAATGTAAAAATAAAGCGAAAACCTTACCCTAACCCCCCCCAAACCTAACCCTAAACCTAACCCTAAACCTAACCCTTAACCTAACCCTAAACCTAACCCTAAACTTAACCCTTAACGCTAACCCTTAACCTAACGCTAAACGTAACGCTAACGCTCTAAACCTAACCCTAACCCTTAACCTAACCCTAACCCTAACCCTTAACCTAACCCTTACCTTTATGTGAATCGGCTTGCTGTAATTTAATTTTTATTTCAATTTTTCGATCTTTTTCGTCGCGTTGTGATGACGTCACATACGCGATTTCGGCGACCGCGCTTTTGTGGAATGCGGTTTTGACGGGTCACGCTCATTTTACCCACCTCGGAAGGATGGAAGGCTGAGTCAACCCTAAGCCGGTGAGATTTGAACAGCCGAACTGCAGAACTGCAGTCAGCTGAAGTGGCCTGCAGTGCTGCATTTAACCACTGCGCCACCTCAGCTCCTACAACTGGTTAATCAGCTGAAATTAATACAAAACACTTCCTCTCCCCCATTTGCTATCATTGTTATGAATTGGATGTACCAATGCAGCATCCCGTGTCTTAAATAAAGAACAACTGTGTCTGAATTCAGCTTCATCTTGTTCTCCACATCTAATCTCTGCCGATGGAGCTTTGTGAAATATCCACCCCTGAGCTCTCAGGAAAGGAGAAGTATAGTTGCATCTCCTCAGTACACAAATGCAAATGAGCTCCAAAGCTGCAAATGAGTTCTACTGGTGACTTCAGACACATATTAAATAATCTGGGAGACAAGACACAGAATCTTTCAGGATAATTTGCAAGGGATAAGTGAATGTCTCCCAGGATCAGCTTCTGATAATGCCCAAAGAGATCGGACACTCCTGACTCTCAGCAGATCCCAGCCTGTTAAAAACTCTGACTTGCTTATCCAGATGTTATGAGGATTTGGTTTTTCATAAGTGAAAGGCAATTTGCCCGATGATTCCTTTTTCTTTCTGACATTTTCTTTCTTTCTGCACATCCTGTCTCCTGAAACAGCCTTTCCCCAGGTTTGAGAGGTTTAACAGAAATTCTGGGCCATAAATGGCTTTTGTAGCTGAAACAATAAATTAATTTCTTCTGCTCCAGTTTGATTAAACATTGCATTCAGAAAAAGCATCATTGTTCCAAACCTTTCCCCTCAGTCAAAACCTTCTAGTTTAAGATATTTACTCTCAAAAATACCAGTTTTAGGATAGTTATATCCTAAATTGTATTACAAACGTAACTTTAATGGAAATAAATGCCAATTATTGGGTTTCATCCAGGGGTGGGTTCCTGCCAGTTCTAACCTCTTCTATAGAAGAGGTTTCACAAATCTACCGTGCCGTTTAGAACCGGTTCCAGCTCCCACTCCCTGCCGGTCCACACCACGCTTGCCCCGCCCACCGCTCACTGATTGGCTGGCTCACCAATTGCCCCGCCCACCTTTAAGTCCTATCTAAACCTTAAAGTCTTAAAGCTCTCAAGTTTGAACACCCCCAGGGTTTTTTCCCTAAAGGGTTAGGGGTGCAACGGTCTTGTAACTTGACAGCTTTAAGACTTGCACACTTCAATGCCAGAGTTCCTGAGCCAACATGACTGGAGGAGGAATTCTGGGAGTTGAAGTCCACAAGTCTTAAAGCTGTCAAGTTTGAATACCCCTGGGTTTTTTTTTCTAAAGGGTTAGGGGTGCAAGGGTCTTGTAACTTGACAGCTTTAAGACTTCAGTGCTTCAAATGCCAGAGTTTCTGAGCCAACATTTTGGTTGCTAAGCAAGAGCATTGTTAAGTGAGTTTTACCACATTTTACAAGATGGCCATGCCCACCCAGTCACATGACTGCCAAACCATTCCCACTCGGTCACATGGCTGGCAAGCCACTCCCACAAAGCAGGCCACACCTACAGAAGAGGTTCTAAAAAAATTTGAAACCCACCACTGGTTTCATCTATTTGTTATCTTATGAGTGACTTCCAAATCTTATGTTGGCTTAGCCTTTATATATTAAAGGACAGAATTTGAGAGTTATTTTTAGGATCAGTGTTTGTTGGTGGATGTGAGCATTAACCGCCAATACCATGTGTATAACAGTTGTCTATTCAAAATCTGCACTGCTAGGTCAGAAAGTAAATTAGAACGAGGTAAAATTTGTGCGAGACAAACATCCATTTGGCCACATTTTTTTTTGCCATGTCTAATACGCAGAAACATTTTGTTATTCCTATTGGCGGAGCCCTCAACTGAAAGCAAGGCATGGAAAAGCCAGTAAGTGATTTCTTTTTTTCTTTTTTTGCAGGATATTTAAAGTATCTTGTTCTCTTTTTAAATGCTAGTTATAAGAGTAATAGAGAGGAGAACTGTCAGGCGTGCAGTTTTCCCTTTGCTGTTACTGGGAAAAAGGATGATTAACGAGAGTTGTAGACAATGTAGTAGGAATGGGGGAAGGGATCATAGAATTTAGACAAAAGTGCCTTCAAGAATTTAGACTTTTCCCAGGGATCTACGGTAAAACCTCAATTGGCCTGTCTACTATTTCTAGTTTTGATTAAATTTATAAACTCAGCGCCACATATTTTTTACGTGGTTTTGTAGCCCAGGGGTGGAATGAGATGGACTCCATTGAAACTGTGAAGCTTGTGAATTTAGGGCAAGGGACAGAGAGAAATAAGTAGCGTAATTGTTTCTGTCGAGTGATTCTAGGACCTCCTCTGTTCTGAATTACACATGGTTCAACTCTTTGACCTAACCAAGCTAAGCAGGGCCTGGTAGATCTCCTAAAGCTGCGCTGAAAGATTCTATCAATGGCATGCTGGAACATTATCTGTTATGTGAGATGTGTGCTAACAACCATATTAAACTACATTAATTACTACCGAGGCCAGATTTGTGGCAGTCTCAACTACACGTCACCCACCATCCTGTGTGTGTTGCTTGCTGTTTGGAAAAGTTGAACCAAAGGACAGCTTTGTTGAATCAAAATTTAATGGTGGTATTTTGTCACGAATTACCCATTTTAACGCTTATACTATTTTTTTTTCTTATGTTATCGGTGTCACGTTAGCAGTTGGATACTAATTTGAAGTAAAAGCTGATACAACTCATACAACACCACAACAGAATCAATTGCATATTTGTTTTTTTTTAATGTTCATTATTTAATGTTGCTTCTTCAGAAATATTTTCCCCCCAGTAATGTTCTTAAAACACAGTAAACAAGAACATCATGTTGCTATTTAGAAATGTCTTTGAATGAATTAGAGTACATATTATGACGAGAAAAGGGGAGATGCTTGTATATTATATTGAATTATATATATATACCTACATCTATACAAAACAACACAGAGACATACTCTAAAAGAAATCTTGACATATATGTTGATATGTTATACTGATAGTTAGCCTTTGACTTACAACTGTTCATTTAGTTCAAAGTTACAACAGTACTGAAATAGTGACTTATGATCATTTTTCAAACTTACAACCATTGCAGTATCCCCATGGCCATGTGGTCAAAATCCAGGTGCTTGGCAGCTGACACACATTTCTGATGGTGGCTGTGCCATGTGTTCATCTTTTATGACTTTCTGACAAGCAACGTCAACGGGAAAGGCAAATTCACTTAACAACTGTGGCAAGAAAGGTCATAATGAGGGGCAAAACTCACTGAACAAATGACTCACTTAATAACAGAAATTTTGGGCTCAGTTGTGCTCCTAAGTCAAGGACTACCTGTATTAGGAAGTAATTCAGACACGTAACATTCTAGTGTAAAGTTATATATTATAATGATATGCGATATATCGCCTGAAGAACTAGCAATAGCAGTTAGACTTATATACCGCTTCACAGGGCTTTCAGCCCTCTCTAAGCGGTTTACAGAGTCAGCAACAATCCGGGTCCTCATTTTACCCAGGATGGAAGGCTGGAAGGATGGAAGGCTCAACCTTGAGCCGGTGAGATTTGAACAGCTGAACTGCAGAACTGCAGTCAGCTGAAGTAGCCTGCAGTGCTGCACTCTAACCACTGCACCACCTCAGCTCAGAACTCTGTTCATTGTCTGTTCTGAACATTACACTTTTTGAATTTTTTTTGGGTGCACCTTTGAGTCCGTACCTATAACTCATGGTGACTACTAGATTAGAATAGAATAGAACCTGCACATATGGGAACCTCAATTATTATTGATAATTTTTGCTTCAGTCCTTTTATTATATACTAGGTGGATACCCGTGCTTTGTGACGAAACTATGTGATCGGTCTATGCAGGAGAAATTCAGTTCACAATCTGTTGGCTCAGGGGTGGTCGGTGATTGAAATACATAAGAGAATATTGCTCCCACCGCCTTGAGTCTGGAAGCAGTTCTATAGGTGGTAGGCATAGACATTTTGGTGAGGTACCGACGTTTAGTATTGTAAGGAGCCCCAGGCCACTCCTGAGTGAAGGAGTGGAACGTCTGTCAGTTTGAACTGAGGTAACGGAATGTGAGGCAAGTGGCAGTTGCAACAGTATTCTTTTCAGGTAGGGAAGGGAGTAGAATGTCTAACTCCCTAGCATCCGAACATATTAATATAAGGCAACTGGCAGTTGGAACAGAGTTCTTTTCAGGTGAGGAGGGGGAGTAGAACTTTTTAGCATCAGAGCATGTTAATTATTGTATAAGAAATACTAATGATCTGATGGTCATTTCGAAAAATCCTTTCCTAGCAAGAACCTAGAAGCCAAGGGGAACATACATGCCAAATTTCAAGTTTGTAGGCTTTACAGTTCTGGAGATTTCGTGATGAGTTAGTGGTATTTGGCTTTTATATATATAAATTAACTACCCACCACTTCTCTGTCTGATCCACATGCGGGGATTAATTATAGTGCACTAATTTAAAATAATTAATTTATACTAGTTCAAAGAAGTGCATATATGGATGATAGGAAGAGGCTCCATCCATATTTATCTAGGAAGCATGATTTCTGTATGTGTATGTGTGTGTGTGTGTTTCACAAATCTACAGTGCCGTTTAGAACCGGTTCCAGCTCCCTCCCCCCACCCGTCCACACATCATCAAGAGATGAAGAGCAAGAGGAGGAATTCTGGGAGTTGAAGTCCCAACATATATATATATATATATATATATATATATATATATATATATGTATATGTATATGTATATGTATATGTATATGTATATGTATATGTATATGTATATGTATATGTATATGTATATGTATATGTATATGTATATGTATATGTATATGTATATGTATATGTATATGTATATGTATATGTATATGTATATGTATATGTATATGTATATGTATATTATATGTATATGTATATGTATATGTATATGTATATGTATATGTATATGTATATGTATATGTATATGTATATGTATATGTATATGTATATGTATATGTATATGTATATGTATATGTATATGTATATGTATATGTATATGTATATGTATATGTATATGTATATGTATATGTATATGTATATGTATATGTATATGTATATGTATATGTATGTTTGTTTATTGAAATGAATTAAGAAGCATCATATCTGTTCCCGTGTATCATTATTTTAATCCAGAGAATATTTTAGAGATCATCACATTCTTAGAATCAATGCCTGGATAATCTGTATCTAATTATCCCAGCTATTTTATCTATGTAAGGATTCCAGAGCTACATAAGATTTTAGGAGTTCTGATGTAAAATATAGTTTCCCAATTTTGGGGCATTCTAAAAATTTATAGTGTTTTTTCTCTTTATGTGTGTTTCTTGCAGACAGATTATTTCTGTATCCGATTTTCTTAGTTGTGTAAAAATTGGGAAACTATTTTACATCAGCACAACAACAACAAAAAGGGAGCAGCCTTATATATTAAAGAGTCCATGGATTCTAAACAGATTTTCTCTGATGAGGAAGGAAGAATGTTGATGTTGGAAACAACAATCAATCACACCAAAAAAAAGACTCTGATAATAAAAAATTGTAGGAGTTTCACGGTGCGTGAATCTACAGAATTGGTTTGTTGGTCTTTGAAGCCGTTGTTCATTTCAAGCACACCTGAAGTTGTTCATTTTAGACTCTGATAATAAAAAATTGTAGGAGTTTCACGGTGCGTGAATCTACAGAATTGGTTTGTTGGTCTTTGAAGCCGTTGTTCATTTCAAGCACACCTGAAGTTGTTCATTTTAAACTCACCAAAGAGACAGTATATGCCAGTCTGGGTCTAAATCTAAAGTAGGCATTTTCCTAACCGGAACTAAAGTTCTGTCACTGCGAAGGCTGTCTTCATTTTTGCTTTCAGCCTTGCATGGGGACTGCTGTCTGGAAGTGGTAACTTTAATTCAGATTCTAAGCAATCCGATGATCTCTTGTTGTGAGCTTTACCGAGACGATAAGGGTAGGAAAGACAGCTCAGAGCACAAGTTGTTTACAGCCAGACAGAAGAAAACAGGGAGACGCAAATGTGGGCTGACATTTTCATGAAGCACCATCGGTTGACTGCAGATTCGATCTGACTGCCCTCGACTGAGCGATGATCCGTACAGTATGCAAAATTCAACTTCTTGGCTGGTTTGTGCCCACCAGCCTTGTAGCAGCTTTTGCAGAACCCCTGGGCCACGGCTTTGAGTGGAACCAGAACTGAACGCAGCTTTCTTGTACCCAATTTCTTCTGACAACAATCACATTATTTTAAAAACTTCATCGGTTTTAGTTGTCACTGGTTATATATAAAGGTTTTTTTTGGGGGGGGAGGGGTGATAGTTGTATAAGTACAGCTATTGCAATTCTAGTAGTTTGCGGATTTAGACATTACAGAGTGTTTCAGAACCTATTTTATTTTATCATGTTATTCCGTTGGCGTAAGATCACTGGATTTACAAAAAAAAAAAAGGAATTCCAGTTGCTTTCTTTGCTCCTTTAAACTATGCCGATCAACCCATCCTTCAAAATAATGTGTTTCTTTTTAAAAAAAAGATTTTTATTAACAAACATGTAAAATACACACACAGCTTGTAGGTCTGCACATATTCTCTCCTTATTAGAGAGATTGCCAGGGAGGGCAGACCATTTTTATCTAGGCTTTCTCCTCCAGGACAATAACCCAGTTACCACGGCAAAGTTCTGTGCTGCTGCAATGTCCATAAGAAAAAAATTGGCTATAGAAGTATAGTACCATCTTGTACCAATTATCTGGACATTCCTCTAACAATCTTTGGACCATTATGTTATTATCCACTTTTAATGTCAATACTTTTTAATTATATTTTAATGTTAGTATTTTTTAATATAGTGTAAAAACTAAGGTGTATTGCTGGTCTTTGATTGTAATAAAGATTTTACTTACTTACACACAGACAAAAATTAGAAGTACATCACATTTATACAATACAAACAGGAACTTCCTGTTCTTTATAATAGCAATCATCAATCGATACCGCTCACCTTATATTATTCCCCCTTCTATTGGATTTCATTTGGCTTTCACCATTCTTAACCCTCTTATTTTACTCATAACTATTATTTTTTGAATTTTGTTATATTCCTTCATTGATTCTTGTTTCTTTCCTCCATCCACCTATACCATTTATCCCATATCTGGTAGAATTCTGATTCTTCTTTTCCCTGGATTTCTTTAGTTAGTTTGTCCATTTCGGCACAATCCATAACCTTTCTTATTATTTCATCTTCGCTTGGGATTAATTTGCTTTTCCATTTCTGGGCAAAGGCAATCCTTGCCGCCGTAATTATATGTAGTATTAAATACTGGATTTCTTTTTTGTATTTCGCAGACATAATTCCTAATAAATTCCTAATAAAAAAACTTCAGGTTTCCATTCTATTTTAACCCCTGTCCTTTAAACTATGCAGATCAACCCATCCTTCAAAATAATGTGTTTGGTTGTTTTTTTTAAGTCATTGTCTTGGAGGATTTTGTGCAACAAATGGAAAATATGTCACTGGGACCTTTTTAAAATATACGCTGTTAATTTAAGAGGGGGAAAAATGAAAATAAACATTAGATTGGTTACAGTCTTAGTTTTTTCAGTTTGAGAATACTGGTAATACTCTCATATGGTTGAGGCAGATTGGTGAGTCCCAGAAATGGATTGTTGAACTGTCATTTGCAATCTCAGAGAATACATAACTAAATTTGATTCTTCTTCTTCTTGTCCTCCTCTTCCCATACATTTACTTCAGATAATAATCTATATACAAAAAAGCCGAATACCACTCACTCATGAAATCTCCAGAACCGTAAAGCCTATAAACTTGAAATGTGGCACGAATGCTCCTCTCGGCTTCTAGGAGCTTGCTAAAAAAGGATTTTTTTGAAGTGACCACCAGATCATTAGTATTTCTTATACAGTAATTAACAAACTCTGATGCTAAGGAGTTCTACTCCCCCTCCACACCTGAAATGAACTCTGTTCCAACTGCCAGTTGCCTCACATTCCGTTACCTCAGTTCAAACTGGCAGACGCTCCACTCTTTCACTCAGGAGTGGTCTGGGGTTCCTTACAGTACTAAACTTTGTTACCTCACCAAAATGTCTATGCGTTCCACCTATGGAACTGCTTCCGGACTCAAGGCGGTGGGAGCGATATTCCCTTATGTGTTTCAATCACCGACCACCACTGAGCCAACAGATTGAACTGGAGTGAACTGGATTTCTCCTGCATTGCCCGATCACATTGTTTCGTCATGAAGCACATGTATCCAGCTAGTATATTATAAGAAAAGGTCAAGAAAAAAAACCACAAAGGACATATTGCATCTGACAAAACAATGATTTTCTGTCCCCACCTGTGTGTGTGTGTGTGTGTGTGTGTGTGTGTGTGTGTGTGTATTCTGGCAAGATAGCCAAGTTTGCTTCATGTATTGCATCTCTTGTTGAATGGGTCTACATTCTGGCTGCTGGTTGAATCTGTGTCACTTAAAAACTTTAACTCATTCCCCGTCAGGTTTGACAATCCGTCTTGGGAAGTCATGGTAGAAAAAAAAAAAACTTAGGACACACAATAACTTTTATATAGGAAGTAAGGATATAACTTCTATATGCTGAATTGTGTGTTGTTCTTCAATCTGTTTATTTGCTGAGCTTATAGGCCATTCCAATTGTATATTAGTAAATCAGGTTAAAGCATATACATATAAAATAAAGATTAATATATATGTATAAACATAAAAAACTTGGGGAAAATTCCTTAATTTGTAGTTAATCATTTCCCTGTGATGACATTTGCTGGACAAAGGGTATGAGAACAGTTCACTTTAAAATATTTTTTTGGATATCTGTTCTGACCCCCTCCTCCATCCAGTAATGAATGCCGAGACAAGCTTAACTGGAATGTACTTTATTAGCAAGAAACCAAAACCTCGGTGGCTGAAAGCCAAGCACAACAAACAGATAAGGACCTTGGCAGCAACTCAGACTAGCCTTGGCAGCAATCCAGCCTGCCAAGCTAGTTACCAAAGTTCTCCAACTTTTAGTCAATGCGTTGACTTCTGCAAGAGGGGCGTGTGCACAAGCAGTCTTTTTATAGTCTGGAGAAGAGCCTAATGACCACCAGCTGAGTGCAATTACCTCCTGTACTTGCGCAACTGTTCCAGACACCTATTATTAGCTCTTTGGTGCTGGGCATACAGAAACAACTCACTACTGGCATCCGGATCACTCCCCCTTGTCTCCTCCCCACTGGTCCAAGGCTCAGGTGCCGCCTGGTGGCCAACCAGCCTCTCTGCGCCCTGCTCGGAGTCGGAACCCTGTCCAGGGTCCTCCACATCCTCCAGAGCTGACTCATAGGGCCCCTCGCTGTCGGAGTCTGGTGGCAGCTCCAACGGCTCCTGCTGGGCCACAACAGATATCTAAGGACCTGAATATTATTGGTAGATTTTGCATACAAAGTGTCTTTCTATTGCAAAATGAGTTCATAGCAATTCAAGGTACCTATTGTTTCTCTAGCCTGCCACCAGACTGCATGTGAATTCAGCTCCACTTCTGACACCTTATATTATTCATTTATGAAGAAGCAATGACACCAAAGGTGAACTGACTGTGTTTATTAAGCTCAGAGTTGAACTCATCTCTAAGCCGAAACAAAGAGGAACTTAGCATCTTCCACATAACACACCTTTGCTCTCCACAACATAGATAGGCTCAACTTTTGTAAATAACAACTTTTTAACTGAGGGGGAGGCTGAAATTAGAATACAACAGCATGCTAGGAATTATATTTAATTTTAAATTTTGGTATCCGATTGCTGCTTTCTGCATTACAGCCTAGTAAAATGTCACCTATGGCTCAAATGAAATTATTTCAAAACATTGCCTTGGTGCATAGTTTGGATATTAAGCTAAGCAAATATCAATTATTCAAGAGGATGTGACATCAGATATGTCTTGTAGATGTGGCACCATATAAGTATGCATGTCTGAATACCTTTGAAGTGATAGATAGCTTATGTCTTTTAGGTTTAGTCATCAACGTTAAAGGAACAAGCAGTCAAGAAATACACTGCAAGCTAGCAATTGATAGAACAGCTTTCAAAATATATTCAGATATTGTGATGTGTCCATGCCTACAAAAATCACAATCATGCAAATAATGGTATTCTATTAAAACAAAAGTTGGAGTATTGATGCTTTTGAATTTTGATGTTGGAGAATATCACGCCTAGTTTTTTTTTTAAAAAAACCTAACTATATGGTCACTAAAGTCAAAGTCAAATTTATATGATTAATCAAGCCATCAGTTAATCAAAGAGATGAAGATTCAAGTATTGAAGATTTATCATCACAATACCAGAAGTGGTATTCAGCAGGTTCTGACCAGCTTTGGAGAACCAGTAGTGGAAATTTTGAGTAGTTTGGAGAACCGGTAAATACCACTGGTTTTGGCCCTGCCCCCATCTATTCTCTGCCTCCCGAGTCCCAGCTCATCGGGAGGAAATGGGGATTTTGCAGTAACCTTCCCCTGGAGTGGGGTGGGAATGGAGATTTTACACTAGCCTTTAGACTCCATTTTGTCTCCAGTGGCTTTCTCCCAGCTTGGAATTGAACCAAATGGATATGTCTCCCAACAGTTTGAGATCCACAAGAGTCTGGAAATAGGTGATAGTAAGACAGAAGTAGAGAAAACAATTAGCTAATCCCATCTGCAGATCCTTATCTTTTTAAAAACCAGGCCCCTCACCAATTAAAGCAGAACCCTCTCAATATCATTTGAGCTTCCGTGAGATAACGTATTAAAATCTCGCGTTAACGTCCTGTCTGAATGGATTGTCCTCTGTTTTCATGGAGTTTTGAGCAAAATCAGGAAACCACACAGTGTTTCCTATGATTTCAACAACACTTCTCACTCAAAGATAGTGATCTTGATTATATTAACAGTTCTTTGATTTGATTTATCAATGTTTTAATGTAACTGGCCCTAGTGAAAGGAGAAGGAAATACAAAGAGCCGAGGTGGCGCAGTGGTTAGGGTGCAGTACTGCAGGCCACTTTAGCTGACTGTGATCTGCAGTTCAGCGGTTCAAATCTCACCGGCTCAAGGTCGACTCAGCCTTCCATCCTTCCGAGGTGGGTGAAAGGAGGACCCTGACTGTGGGGGCAAGTTGCTGGCTCAATTTGCTAAAAAAAATTGTAAACCACTTAGAGAGGGCTGAAAGCCCTATGAAGCGGTATATAAGTCTAATAAATAAATAAATAAATAAATAAATATACATCTACCGAATGCTTAGATGCAAAAAAAGGGCGAAGACTCTTTTGGAAACATAACCAAAAGTATTTTTTTTTTAAGTGAAGAATTTTAATATGACCTTCATTTGGCATTTGTTTTACTTTTCTTCTCTTTTTCTTATTTATTTTTTTCCACTTCTGTTGTTCAGTTAGTAGTTGACCCCTTTAGTGGAGATGTAAATGAAGTGACATTTCAATGCCATCCCATATTTAAAATACTGTGTTAGTTGTGGCTCTTAGAGGATGATCTACATTCTTAAGCTCATTTATTCATTTAACAATTTCCCTCCAGAAGTTCCAACAGAAGGCTCGGGAACAAACTAAGCAGAAGAAATCGAAGTCGTCTGACTTTCTGATGGCTGAGCTTTGCTCGATGAGTTATTGCTCATAATTTGTGTAAGGATTAATTAAATAATTACAGACAAATGGCTTTAGGCAAATTTTTGTTCTTGCTTGTCAGAGTGCTGTTTGTAATTATTTTAATCATTTGTGTGTCCCCCCCCTCTTTTTAATAAAGAGTTAATTTTAATTTAATTCTATTTTGGTTATATTTGATGCCGATACCACACAAGTAAATGTAAGGATTGGAAGGAATGCTCTGCTTGTCATTACGTTAGTTGGAAAAGTACACTTTTGACCTTGTTGCTTCCCCACGACTCCAACAGCAAAAGATGAGAAAGTTTCAATTGAAGCCTTCGAAAACGCAGCTTTGAACATCAGCAATACTGATATTTCAACACATCAGACTGGACTTATTAGATATGACAAGCTGACTAGCAGTCTTGCAGCTCACCCACAAAAACTCAGGTTGCGAGCCCAAACTGAACCAAGAGGTGAGATTTCACCTTTGATCATCATCAGCTTGAGTGACAATGGTTATGTCCTTGATCTAACCTGTCCATTCCATGTTGATTCAAGCATTGTATCCTGACTCCCCCAACCAGATAGATTGTCCTAAAACCTGCTATGCTGAAACTGATAAAGCAATATGGTTGATGAAAATATAATTCTTTGCAGAATTGCTTTTATGACTTGTAGTTTCTAGGGAAGTACATGCTAGAAGAAGCTCCATCAAAACTGTCTTTCTTTGTATTGTATTGTTATCAGAGGTGGGTTCCTACCAGTTTGAACCAGTTCAGTAGAACCGGTTCATCAAATCTACCAAACCGGTTAGAAGAGGTTCCACCAGAAAGCAGGCCACACCTATAGAAGAGGTTCCAAAATTTTTTGAAACCCACTACTGACACAAACACACACACACTGACACACACACACACAAACACACACACAGAAAGAGAAAGAAAAAGGAAGAAAGAAATAAAAAAAGAAAAAAGAAAGAAAAAGTGAGAGAGAGATGAAAGAAAAAAAGGAAAAAGGGACAGAGACAAAAGGAAGGAAAGAGAGAGAGAGAGAGAGAGAGAGAGAGAGAGAGAGAGAGAGAGAGAGAGAGAGAGAGAGAAAACATGGCTGGCAAGCCACTCCCACAAGGTCACATGGCCACCAAGCCACTCCCACAAAGGAGGCCACACCCACAGAATAGGTTCGAATTTTTTTTGAAACCCACCACTGATTGTTATGTTAAAAGTTTTAAAAAAAAACCCACTTGAATTCAACATGATAAAGGGCAGGACAGTTTTTTCACTACAGTAGTGTCAATCTTAAAATAAAACTAGATATCAGAGGCCTTCCAAATGCTGTTTGTCAGCCAATGATTACCTTTTTAATTTATGAAGTATTTTATTCCCATGTATATATTATGTCATCACAGTTCTCTACATAATGTTCATATTGAGGCTAGAGATGTTAAGCTTGAAATATACTCAATTACTTCAGCCAATCCAAGTAACTTAATCGCTAACCTGTTTCAAAATAAGAATCTTCACAATTCACAATTATATGGCACAGTGAATGTTTACTAAATGCTACTCTTTGCAGAGTAGATTTTTCAGCTTAATCAATTAGTATATTCTGCAACTCAGAGTAGAATGGATTTTTTGGTGAGGAAATAAAAATAATGTCTGTGCCAAGTAAGGTGGGGTGAATTAGGGTGGTGAGGCAGAGTTAGTAGACCATCTGGCAAAAAGAAGCACAGTTACCATGAGTCTTCTCCCAATTATGTTACAAAATTCAACTAAACCATCATAGCTTATGCTTAACATCAGTAATAACTTAAATTGTTTAAAATTTGGGTAACAGTAAGAAGCTGAGCTCAATGTAGAGACATTTTAGACTGTGATTGTTAAAAAGTTATACCGTGTATGGGCTCTGGGAAGTCGGGGGGAGGGAAGGGAGGTGGGGTTCTGGGGGGAGGGGGGAAATATAATATGTGTTAAATTCTAAAGTACATGATTGCACTTGTATACTGTGGCTTTTTAATGTTAGTGTTAAAATAGAACAAGCTGAATATACTGGAAGGTAATAGAAGTAAACCGAAGGGAGGAGTTGAGTGAAAGAAGAAGGAGGGTGGAGAGGGTGAGAGAGAGGAGGAGGAGAAGGGAGGGAGGGAATGGATGAAGAGAGGGAGTGATAGAGGGGGAGGGGAAGTAGGTAGTAGAGGGGTATGTAAGAAGGAAGAATGAAAGTTGGAGGGGGTTGAAAGAGGGTGTATGGTGGGCCAAGGTGGTATATTGGGTTTGTATTGTAGGGGGCATTTTCTATATAAGTGAAGGCTGTGTTTATTACTCAATGTTACATGCTCCGGTTATGCACAGTAAACATGTGATTGTATAGAATGAAATGGAAATAAAAAATATTATGTGAGAAAATATTCTCTCAGCTTAAGGGTGTAGCTCTGAACCCCTTGGTCTACATCTTTCCAGTGAGAACAAGAATGGGATAGTGAATAATAAACTCCACATCAAGGTACTCCCAGAAATAATGAAACAGTGACTTCCATATAGATCAGACGTCCCCATCCCCTGGGCGCACAAATAAAAGTTTCAACTGCATATGTACAGAATCTAGGTTGTGCATGAAATCATCCCTCCTCCGGACAGTGGAAGACAGTTTTTCTTCCAAAATCAGTCCCAGGTGCCAGAAAGGTTAAAACAGTAATTTAATTAGGTACTGATTTTCTCAATTCAGGTTTTCCGGTTGAGAAAGAGAAGAGGGAAGCAGTGTTTTGGAAACTATTCTCAGACTGCTTCCTGGCTTCTCAGTTTTCAGAAGGCATTGAGTTTTAAAAGAGTAGAGAACTTTATGAAGGTGAGAACTTCAGTGAGATCATTGCAAGGCCTAGACTCTGAATTTGGACTGTAAACAAAATGTGTTTCAGTTTTGGCCTGAAGAGATTAATCAAACCCAGGGTGGATCATCTATGGTCAGTGACGTGCAGTTAGGAGAGGCAGGGCCTCACCACTGTCATCATGAAAAGAAAAAAAATGTAAAAGGAAAAAGGCTGAGGTAGTTGCTTAGTGCTTAACTGTTTAAAAAAGCCTCTTAAAAAGTGCCCTCTACAGGAGGAGGCGGGAGAACCATGTGCCTCATTTAGTCTACCTTTATGATCACTCGAGCAGAGTTAAGCAAGGGTTAAAAGCCGAAAAATTCCTTATGTAGATGAGGGACTTGGTTCTCTCGCCTCCTCCTGTAGAGGGCGTTTTTATAAGAGGCTTTTTTAAACAGTTAAGCAGAGTCATCCATTGGGGACTCTGGCAGCAGCTAGCCCAGCCTGACCTCAGGAGCTCTTGCCTTTTTCCTTTTACATTTTTACATTTTCATCATGACAGACAAGAGCAGAGTTGAAATCCTCTGTGAAACAGCTGGAAAAGGTATGTGGGTTGGAGGGAGGGGGAGGAATTCAAAATTAATGTAATTTGTAAGTAATTGTATTATTGTAAGTAATTTGTGTGTGTGTGTGTTTTACCCGCTTCTGCTGGCACGTGGGTTGGCATTTTTTTTATGGCGGACATAGCAGCAGGGCTTTTGGACATAGCGGCAGGGCCTTTGGACATAGCGGGACGCCTCTATGTCGGACATAGTGGCAGGGCTTTTGGACGCCCTGGGGCTGTGTCCACCATAGATATATGTCACCATCCTGCCTCTATGGCGGACACAGTTCCGGGGCGTCCGAAAGCCCTGCCGCTGTGTCTGATGTAGAGGCATCCCGCTATGTCCAAAAGCCCTGCCGCTGTGTCTGACATAGGGCGGCTTTTGCCCGCTTGCCTCACCAGCCATAAACCTCACTGCACATCACTGTCTATGGTGGACAATCCATTTAGCTGTGATGGTAAGTGGAATGTAGGAAATGACTAGGCTTAGACTGAGGCAGAGGGTTAAGTGTGTCATCAGTCTTGAGTGCTTCGTGCTCACAAAATATTTAAGTCCACTTTGGCTTCTGTTAGTCCTTATCAGTCACCAATTTGCTTTGAACATTAGTAGTTCAGAGTGTAGAGTGTTGGCATGCAATAAACCTGTACTCTTTCAAACTATCTTGGTTCCAGATTTCCTGCGCTTGACATGGAACTTATTAATAGTCAGCTCTAATTCTACTAGAGAATTACACCTTTCATTTTCTTCCAACCTTAACCATCTTCTGCAATGCACTTTATGGGGCTACCTAGCTATGTCAGCAGTGAGTTGTTCCTGGATGCCCGGCACCGAAGAGCTAATAGGCGTCAGGAACAGTTGCGCAAGTACAGGAGGTAATTGCACTCAGCTGGTGGTCATTAGGCTCCTCTCCAGATTATAAAAAGACTGCTTTTGCACACGCCCTTTTTGCAGAAGTCAACCCACGAACGAATGTTGGAGAACAGTCTTGTGAGCCTGGCAGATAAGCCCAGCACAGCTTATCTGTGTTGGGATTGCTGCCAAGGCTTATCTGTGCCGGTTTGCTGCCAAGGACCTGTCTATCTGTTAATAAATTCCGTAAAATATCTTTGACTCGGAGTGTGTTGGTGTGGGACGAGGGGGGTCAGAACAGTTATCTATGTTTCATTGCAATTGTTTGCTATAAGTTAAAAGGGGATCCAACAGTATAAATGTGAATTGATTCAAGTCCAGTCTATTTAAAGACCTATTTGTCTTTATGCAAGTACTGATCAGGAGCATGGTTAGCACTGAAGAATTTGCATCACCGGGGGGGGGGGAAGGGAGGTGGGGTCTTAGGGGGGAGGGGGAAGGGGGGATATATAGTATGTGTTAGATTTCAAAGTAACACAATTGCACTTGTATACTGTTGCTCTTTAATTCCAGTGTAAAAATAGGTCAAGCTGAATATATTAATAGATAGTAGAAATATACCGAAGGGAGGAGTAGAGGGATAGAAGAAAGAGGGGTAGAGAGGGTGGGAGAGAGGATTGGAGGGAGGGTGAGAAGGAAGGGAGGGAGTGTATCGGGAAAGAGGAGTGGTAGAGGGGGAGCGGAAGTAGGGTAGAGGGGAATGATGGAGGGAAAATGGAAAGTTGGAGGGGGGCGAAAGAAAGGGTGTATGGAGGGTCGAAGAGGTACATTGGGTTTTTATTTTGGGGGGTATTATTGACAAGAGGAATGGCTGTGTTTATTGTTTAATGTTATATGGCCCCGGTTCTGCACAGTATATATGTGACTGTACGAAAATGAAAATGGAAAATAAAAACACATTTACAAAAAAAAGAAAAAAGAATTTGCATCACCATTTTCACTTTTAATGGTCAAGATTAACATCTGCAAGAAAGCATGTTCTCACACCGCTTTGTGCTAGAGAAAAACAATTACGCCGTATAAGGTAGACCAGCTCTGTTATTGCGGTACATAAGGCTTTGATTACATGCTGCCAGGATTCATACCAGCCTAGTAGTTGTTGACAGATAAAGTAACAAAAATGAAACTCATTTATTTCCCCCCTTTTATTGAGACCTCAAGGTAAAGCAAATTTTCAGGTCCTGTACTTACTGCATGGAAAAAAATAGACCCTGACAGTCGAAGTGTGGCCAGTCCAGAAATCTAAATTAAACCTAGTTTCATATCAAAGTTTAATTTAGTTGCTGAGAAAGAGCTGCTGCTGGCATTATGTTTTTTTTTTAAAGTAAAGCAAAAGTAAATATATTGTTTCTCAATATTTCTTGCCTTTGTTTTCCTTGTCATATCTCTTTGATCCTTGCCCGTGTCTCTGGGTGTGTGTTTTCATTTTAATTTATTTTATCTGAGGGAAGACGTTTGAAAAATATAAGACCAAATCCCTTTATTTTCACATCCCAAATGTGTATCCCGGTCTCATGGCATATGCATCCAAAGACTGGATTATTGTAATGCGCTCTACATGGGGCTGCCCTTGAAGAGTGTTCGAAGACTCCAGCTGGTCCGGAACGCAGCCGTGCGAGCGATCGTGGGTGCACCCAGGTACACCCACGTTACACCTATCCTCCGCGAGCTGCACTGGTTACCCATTAGTCTCCGGATCCGCTTCAAGGCGCTGGTCGTTACCTATAAAGCCCTTCATGGCATCGGACCTGGGTACCTGAGAGACCGCCTCCTGCCGATCACCTCCCCTAGACCGATTCGATCACACAGGTTAGGTCTCCTCCGGATTCCATCTGCCAGCCAATGTCAACTGGCGACTCCCTGGGGGAGAGCCTTCTCTGTTGCAGCGCCAGCCCTCTGGAATGATCTCCCCGTGGAGATCCAGACCCTTACTACCCTCCCAGCCTTCCGCAAAGCTGTTAAGTCCTGGCTGCTCCAGCAGGCCAGGGGGCTCTTGAAATATCCAGCCCCCCAGAGATTGTGACTGTTGTATATTTTAATGTTGTTTGTGTATTATTCCACCTCCCTTGTTTTATTGTAAGCCGCTCGGAGTCCTTCATGAGTGGGCGGCATACAAATCAATAAAACTATGAACTATGAACTATGTTAAGATATTCCTTTATTTCATTCCTGTAATAAAATAATAACAATTTTTTTAAAAAAATAGTATGCACAATAAGCCAAGAAAAACATTCAATTGTTGTGGGATTCAATTTTTTTACTAGCAGTTCTGTGGGCGTGGCTTGGAGGGCGTGGCATGGCTTGGTAGGTGTGGCTTGGTGGGCATGGCAGGGGAAGGATACTGTAAAATCTCCATTCCCACCCCACTCCAGGGGAAGGTTATGGCAAAATCCCCATTTCCTCCCGATTAGCTGGAACTTGGGAGGCAGAGAATAGATGGGGGTGGGGCCTGTCAGAGGTGGTATTTGCCGGTTCTCCAAACTACTCAAAATTTCCACTACTGGTTCTTCAGAACTGGTCAGAACCTGCTGAATCCCACCTCCGATTTAGCTGATTCAGTTGTGAAGCTTGCAACGACGGGTTTTTCTACTTAACAAGGCAGAATCCTTCTGCTTTGCCTAACTGTAGCACCCTCACAATTTTTAAGTAGTACCATTGCTACAGAAAGATCGCATCTGTTCTATGTATGCCTTCAATCATTACTACCATGGAAAGCCTAAAGACTACCCTCCCACTCCTATATTATAGCAATCCGCTTATAGATGGAGAATAAGAGTAATATTCTTGCCACTTCTCATTCAGTAACATTCTCCAATGTAAATGTTAATCTGCTTCTAAAGATAATCCCCGACTTACAAGACTGCATTTAGTGATTGTTCAAAGTTACAGTGGCACTGAAAAAAGTGTTTTATGACTGTTGTTTACACTTACAACTGTTGTAGCATCCCCATGGTCATGTGATCAAAATTCATACACTAGGCAACTGGCTCATATTTATGATGGTTTCAGTGTCCCATGGTCATGTGATCTCCTTTTGCGACCTTTTGACAAGCGAACTTGTTGGGAGTATACTCCTAGTGTTGGGTAGACAATATATATCTATATACAATAACAAAAGGTTGTTGTTGCTTTAAATGAGTGGATGTACTTAACAACTGTAATTAACTTTACAATAAGAAGGAATCAAGAGAGCTCACTCTCTTCGTCACTTATAAAGCCCTTCATGGTATTGGACCTGGGTACTTGAGAGACCGCCTGCTGCCAATTACCTCCAATAGACCGATCAGATCCCACAGATTAGGCCTCCTCCGAATTCCATCCACCGGCCAATGCCGACTGGCGACTACCCAGAGGAGAGCCTTCTCTGTGGCTGCTCCGACCCTCTGGAACGAGCTCCCCATGGAGATTCGAACCCTCACCACCCTCCAGGCCTTCCGCAAAGCCCTTAAAACCTGGCTGTTCCGACAGGCCTGGGGCTAAAGAGTTTTTGCCCCCCTTCTCGAATGGTATGGTTGTTGTGTGTTTTTAAATTTTGTATTGTTATGTCTCGTCTTTTTATCCTCCTGTCTGTACCTCCTTCCCTGATTGAATTGTGAGCCGCCCTGAGTCCCCTTCGGGGAAAAGGGCAGCATATAAATGTAATCAATCAATCAATCAATCTCTCTCTCTCTCTGCTTGTCCTATGCTTGATGACTTGATGACTGGAATGTGAACTGTGACTATAAGCTATTGTTTGTTCTTTGAATTGTGTTTAGACTAATATCTACGATCTACTATCACTGCTTGTGAAGCAATTATCAGTAGTAAAGCTACTTGCTTTTACTAGCAGTGTCTGAAACTCTATTCGTGTGTTTCTACTAGCAACATTCTTTCTCTCTAGCTGTACATTCTGCTGCACTACTTTCTGTCTCCCAACGGAGATACCCCTAACAGAACGGATGAATAAGCCGTATTAATTTTTTACATATTTTCCTAAAGGTAAAACGTCTTATAGACATTTTCTCCATCTGAGTGTATTCTAATTCACAAATTAGTTCAGAAAAAGTGAATATTCAGATAAAACTAAATTAGGTTTTGTTGGTTCTTAGTTATTCTTGATTGTATTGCACAAATGTTATATGGATTTTATTATTGTAAAAAAAGTTGTATTGATATCTGCAACTAGATTATATATGTCAGCACAGTATGGCACACACAGAAACAACTTGTTACTTCCACTAATGTTACCCATCTTTTGCATTTCTTTAGGAAAAATACTGTCCAGATTTTATTTTCAGTTTGCAACTCCTTTTTGATTCATTTGAAGAAATTCCTTGCAGTTTTTCTTGTGCTTCATACATTTTCTTTAATTTCTTCATCTGTCCTTTGCTGAGTTCTTTCCCTTCCATGTCATGGGTTGGAAGCCCCTAAAAAATATTAAATCAATGTAAATGAGTGAAGAGGTTCAGTTTCAAATAATTATAGGAATGAAATGATCATCGGGTTGGCCTTGAACAAGTCCCTTTTGGTCACTCTTGACATATGATGCATAATATTAGCAATAGCAATAGCAGTTAGACTTATATACTGCTTCATAGAGCTTTCTATGGCTTTCAGCCCTCTCTAAGCGGTTTACAGAGTCAGCATATCGCCCCCAACAATCCGGGTCCTCATTTCACCCACCTCGGAAGGATGGAAGGCTGAGTCAACCTTTGAGCCGGTGAGATTTGAACCGCTGAACTGCAGATAACAGTCAGATGAAGTGGCCTGCAGTACTGCACCCTAACCACTGCGCCACCTCGGCTCTTATTGGTGCTGTTATCTTACAAAATTGCAACCATAAGTTAGTTGTTACTAACTTAACAATTGCAGTGTTTCACTTAATAACAGTGGCAAGAAAAGTCATAAAATGGGGCAAAATTCACTTAATAAACGTTTCACTTAGCTATGGAAATTTGGGGCTCGATTGTAGTCGTTAAGCCAAGCACTACTTGAACTCTTCTTCATTACTGGAAAAGAATAAAGAACCAAAACCGTTTCTCTTGTAAAGATACGGGTTTGTGTCAGCTATGCCCTCCTCTCCCTTTTAAAAACAAAATATAAATTTCATTAGTTCCTGAAGCACCATGTACACCCAGCTATGGAAATGGAAACTGCTAAATGAGTAGTTTTATCCCATCAAATTGTTATGTGGATGCTGAGCCCAAGCGAATACAATTGCGGCTCAGATTAATGAGGCAGCATTCACAGAATTTCCTCTGTAATTAAACACTTCCATGGTTGACAATAGTATTAAAGATGTACCAGATGTTGAAAGCTGAGTGGTGAAACTTAAAACTGTTAAAATTGAAGGGGTCACCTGTGAAACACAATTTCCTTAACAGTTTCTTTTAGAGCAAGAATCAAGAATAATTTTGGTTGAGAAGTAGGTTTAAGGGTGTTATTTTAATCAACCTATCATCTTCATTTGAGAATTTTCTCATTAATTTCTGAGCAAAAGTAACATCAACTGAACTTGTTTCCAAAATTACCTTTTCTGACCTTTTCCTAGATGATAATTATGAAAGCAGTCAGCTTAGAAGACTTTGTTTTTTTAAAAAAAAATATATCTTATAAAGTAGTAGCAGAAATGCCCCTCTTGCATGCTAGTGTTGGATTTCAAAATTAACATTTTGGTTCATGTGCTTCTAATAATCACTGACCCTTACTTCATGTACTTTCCACAGGAAATGAATGCAGCAGAAATTACTTTGACCCTCTGATGGATGAGGAAATAAACCCAAGGCAGTGTGGGATAGAGGTCAGCAAAGAAGGTGAGGCAGAATTAAGTATGTAATTTTTGTGTCAGAATATTCTTTCCCGTTCATGGAAATGAGGTGACAAAGATCACAAATTCGGTTCCATTTAAATATCCAGCTTACAATTTAAATTATAAGTTTTAGCTGCTCTAAATGTGAGAGGAAGCTTTGGGAGTCTTTGATGAAGGACAGTGTGTTGGTGGACAATAGAACAAGCAATTGTGAGCTACGTTTGTTCTGGCGTTGTGTTTACAGGTCTGCTAAGCCACGTTTCTTAAGTGTAGTTGAAGAATGGAAGCGGGAATCGTCTGCTAAGCATGTTCACGAATTAAAAATATTTAAAATACCTAGTCAAAACTGGTATAACAAGATGTTCAATATTGGCTTGGCTTTGAATAAAGGTATTGTGGGACTACAGGTATTATTGTGTGATCTCTCATACTTGAATCTTTTGCTGAGAAAAACAAATATTTTCTGAGGCTTTAAATCCTGTTGTATGAATGGAATGCAGAGCAAGCAAAAAGACCACAGCCATATTGAATTTTAAATATTTCTTTTTGCGGTTTATTTAAATGTCTTGTTAAAACACATTTTAAAAACACTTTGGGACTCTTCATTATAGACATATATAAACAGAAATCTTCTCTAATCTGGACCCATTTTAGCAATAGCAATAGCAATAGCAGTTAGACTTATCTACCGCTTCATAGGGCTTTCAGCCCTCTCTAAGCGGTTTACAGAGTCAGCATATTGCCCCCAACAACAATCCGGGTCCTCATTTTACCCACCTCGGAAGGATGGAAGGCTGAGTCAACCCTGAGCCGGTGAGATTTGAACAGCCGAACTGCTGAACTGCAGTCAGCTGAAGTAGCCTGCAGTGCTGCATTTAACCACTGCGCCACCTCGGCTCATAATTTTAGATGTACTAGACTATAACTTTAAATAAATAAAATAGTAGTAGTAGTAGTAGTAGTAGTAGTAGTAGTAGTAGTAGTAGTAGTAGTAGTAGTAATAACAACTTTAGAATTCACCTGTCTCATTGAGAACTACAGTCTGTAGGTCGAAAGATCCTAGGTCAGGGCAGGCTGATACTGACAAAATGGTTAGGTGTGTGTGGTGTGTGTGTGTGTGTGGTGTTTTTGTACACACACATACATATGAAAAACAGATACATGATGTGCCTGATCCTTCTATTTATTTGCTCTCTATTGTTTATTTAAAAGAAACAGCTATAAAGTTAGCGCTACATCTACTTGATCTCCATTACTGATTGTTATTGTCTAATGAGTTTAGGATGAGGCCTTGCCTCCTACCAGTTATGTCAGGAAGGGTACCACTGAAAAACAGTAACCCCATCCCCATTATTATTCCCCTAATCTGATCGAGAAGGATGTGAAAGGTATGATGGTATTGAAGCAGGCCAGAAGATTTAGGAAGATCAGGGTGGCTTTACCACCTGATTTCATATTCTCCAAGATCATGCACAAAGATGACCAATGCCATTTCAGTGCTATTACCTGGTCTGAACCAGGTGATAGGTTCAGATAATCTGCTTCAGTGGTGGGTTTCAAAAATTGTTCGAACCTACTCTGTAGGTGTGGCCTCCTTTGTGGGAGTGGCTTGCCACCCATGTGACTGGATGGGAGTGGCTTGCCGCCCATGTGACCGGATATGAAGATGCCGACCACACTTGTCAGAACCACCTTAAATTACCTCACACACAGCACACTGGCATGCATAAGAATAGGATGTAAACTTGTTTTTTAAAAGGCATCTTTGGTTTGTGTTAAAACAACTTCAACACACGCAATGTTCTGATTGCACCACAAACGCAGTAGTCATCCTTACCTTTCACAGAGGCATTGAGTTTTATAAATATGAGCATGATAGTGTAGAATAATCATATCCAAGGACCAGTGGTGGGTTTCAAACATTTTTGGAACCTCTTCTGTAGGTGTGGCCTGCTTTCCGGGTCCACTGGTGGAACCTCTTCTAACCAGTTCGGTAGATTTGACGAACCGGTTCTACCGAATAGGTGCGAACTGGTAGGAACCCACCTCTGATCTTCTTTTGGGGCTCTCTGAAGCTCAGTGGTCACTATTTTTTTCAACAATCTTCCCAGAATAAAAAACAAACAAACCAATAACAACCCCATAGCTGGCATCTTGAGAAGGGAGTGAATCACTGCCTGCTTCTAGGTAGGTGAAACTACATCCTGCCACAATGAGACATTAACCATTAATTAACCATTCAAGGAGAATATTTGTAGCTCAGGGTAGAAATGAGGGGTCCTTGGTGCTCTCTGAGCTTGGTTGTTTTCTTGCAGATCTTTAATTACCCAAACTAGGTAACATCACCAGTGCTAGTGATGCGCACCAAGGACCCACAAGGACCATTGTTTGGGATTCAATGCATGCCACTTCCCGAGAGGCCTTAACTAGTCAGGAGGATCGTGGATCCCAAACACAGGTGGCAAAACTCATAGCAGCACTCTGTCTACTTCCTCAGGATCAACTGGTTGAAACTCTTCACAGACAACAGAACAAAGGTGCATTTCTAGACTTCGTAAGACCTCCCTATTAGACCGGCTCATTAACTAGGTCTAAGCTGTTAGTAATTTTTGGAGCACGTCTGATAACGCAGATGAGTTTGTCACAAGGAGCAAAGGATGAAGGGAGAACTAATTCAATGGACATTGAATACCCAATACCATAACTTGTACATAGTAATAAAAAATTTAAGACTTAGCATCACACAACAAGGGGAAACAAGAAGCCAAGCACAAAATTCAGATTCAATGCATTGCCTATTTCCATAGAAAGAGCATCCTCTTGTAGAAATCGATTTTCTGTCTCAGTTTCTTGGAATCATCACTTCCTAAAGATTCCAAAATATTAAACTGAGGCTGCTGGAGAGATGGAAGACTCTATTGTTTTCAGCATCAGCCTCTGGACTTCTGTTGAATCCTATACTTTGTTTTTAAAGGACCAATCCTTTTCTATATCTAGCAGGAGGAGGGGCAAGGTAATACCTCACTGTATGTGACAAAGAGCTAAAAATAGGACAAGCTGAATATATTAATAGATAGTAGAAATACACCGAAGGGAAGAGTAGAGGGATAGAAGAAAGAAGGGTAGAGAGGGTGGGAGAGAGGATGGGAGGGAGGGTGAGAAGGAAGGGAGGGAGTGTACTGGGAGAGAGGAGTGGTAGAGGGGGAGGAGAAGTAGGGTAGAGGGGAATGTTGGAGGGAAGAAGGAAAGTTGGAGGGGGGCGAAAGAAAGGGTGTATGGAGGGTCGAAGTGGTACATTGGGTTTGTATTTTGGGG
Source organism: Thamnophis sirtalis (assembly GCF_051295495.1). Lineage (NCBI taxonomy): Eukaryota > Metazoa > Chordata > Lepidosauria > Squamata > Natricidae > Thamnophis > Thamnophis sirtalis. The sequence continues at coordinate 171,422,617 of NW_028261382.1, forward strand.
GGTATTGTTAACAAGAGGAATGGCTGTGTTTATTGTTTAATGTTATATGGCCCCGGTTATGCACAGTATATATGTGACTGTACGAAATGAAAATGGAAAAATAAAAACATATTTACTGGGAAAAAAATAAAAAATTGAAAACAAATTAAAAAAAAGAAAATGTATGTGACAAAGAGCTATGTGTCACTATTGGGATGAGTTAAATGTGCAGACTAGTAAACTATATTTGCAACAATTCCTCTTCAAATTTTTTTTTTCTAAAACAAAAACATTCTAAATCCTGATTAAGGACTTAGGACAAGGATTATGACCTTGGCATGTATCTTAGCATAAATTTTATGAAAAAAAGGAGTAACATCATGCATGATCATACACAATTTAGAGATTTAATACACCATATCAATTCAAGGAAAATATTGTGGGGAAATTTTAAAAAGCCAAACCCTTCTCAAAAACCCATGATGTCAGCGTTCCAAATATCATGCAGAATTAAATCAGAGTCCAAGGCAGATCTATCCTTAAGGTTCCAATTTAATAAGACAGACATGTTGGCATCATGCTATGAATCCCAATACTGGAAATGACATCACAATTCCATCCAGTTAAAAGTTCATGATCTTGTCCCCACACCCACAATCCATCACATGGTCCAATCTTCTTCCACGCTGGCATCCACACCCAGCTGCTTTCGATCAGGTATGAAAGTACGGAGACAAAAGATGACCTTGAGCTTCTAGTAAAGAATGAAAACAATAACACATTCCACAATCCTACTCCTTCTATTCCCCCCTCCCATCAACTGTACTAAAGAAACAGCATAATGAAATAAGAGAAAGTGTGGCAGACCAAAATTCTAAAAGGGATATAATTGCAGGCCTGACACATGGTTTCTAGAATTCATATAAAAAAGAAGATACTGTATATACTCAAGTATAAGCCTAGTTTTTCAGCCCACTTTTTGAGCTGAAAAAAGCCGCCTCGGCTTATACTCGAGTCAGTGAAAAATTTGCCCGAAATGGAGGAGAAAAAGGGGCGGGGCCATGCCGCTGGGTGACACTCGTGAATGGCCCAGCGCCCCTGAGTTTCCCCTCCCTCTGTGTCAGTTTGCCGCGCAGCGTGCACCGCACCATCCCCCCTCCTCACGTTCTAATGTAATGCAGGGCTATCTTACGATTCCCCTTCCTCCCCCTCCTGCCGCTGTGCAACGATGTCCCACCTCCTCCTTGTTATGGCAAGCAGCCACATAGCGATGTCCCACCTCCTCTGGTACAGTGATCCAATGATAGGAATCACTGTGCCGTGTGTCATAGGAGGCGGGGCATCATCATCACAGCGGGACATCAGCATCATGAGGTGAGTGAAGTATTTCATTGAATACACCGGTATTGTGTGATAATAATTTGTTATGCAGAGCAAATTTTTACAATGGCTACTGTATATTTAATGGGCACAGGCAGGCTGTATATGTTATTCAATGGGCAATGGCATTATTGGTATCTATTTTTATTTTTGAAATTTATCGGTAGCTGCTGCATTTCCCACCCTAGGCTTATACTCGAGTCAATAACTTTTCCAGTTTTTTGTTGTAAAATTAGGTGCCTCGGCTTATATTCGGGTCGGCCTATACTCGAGTATATACGGTAATAGATTTTTCCTATTTGAATAAGGGCAAAAAAGCCCCAGCTGAATATCTGATATAATTAGAAGCTTAATAACCTACATAAAGCCACCTTGTGTTGGGTACACAAAGCATGGAAGAACATTCTGCAATCAATCAGCAAAAGTTTACATTTTGCCACATTTAACAAAGAAACAAATCTCTTATCAGAATGTGTATTTAAGTTCCTTGTCCAGTTTGGATAATATTAAAGAGCCAAGGTGGCGCAGTGGTTAAATGCAGCACTGCAGGCTACTGCTAGATCAGCAGTTCAGCGGTTCAAATCCCACCGGCTCAGGGTTGACTCAGCCTTCCATCCTTCCGAGGTGGGTAAAATGAGGACCCAGATTGTTGGGGGCAATATGCTGACTCTCTGTAAGAGAGGCTTAGAGAGGCCTGAAAGCCCTATGAAGCGGTATATAAGTCTACTGCTATTGCTATTGCTATATTAAAACTAAATAAACAGGGAATTTGTTTCATTGTACACATCCAATAAAATGGGAGAGCAAAGCCAAAACAATTTTTGAAAACAATTACTAGGCCAATTGTAGTAATAATTTCTTGGAACGAAAAGACATAAAGCAAGATTACTATCTGATTGGGTGATTAGCTCACTTACATTTATAAAACGGGACGATAGTTTTTGGGATGTAACACAGCTCAGTTTGTATGACAGGTCATTCAGTTTGTAGAATTCTCTTTTCGCAACAGAAACTTCTCTTTAGCTGCTGCAATGTTTCTGTTGGCAGCATCAGAATTTCCATTTGAAATGCTTCTGTCTCTTTCTCTTGTTGATGCCAGAGAGTTGAGTCAGATGAGAAGAACATAAGGCAATAACTGTAAACTGCTACAAATAATTATACGAGGCAATTAAAGCCAATGTGTAATGTTCATACAGCTTTCAGCCTTACCCTGAGCATCTTGTAGTTGGCCAAACCCACCCAAATACTTACATTACACATGATAGCAATATAATAATAAACACAACATCTAAGAGGCTAAATGTCTATGGAGATTCCCAGTCAACCAGGTCATGGTTGTCCCAAAGGTGGTTTTTCAAATGGCAGCTGGTCTTCCTTTGTTTTTCTTTGAAGAAGTTTTGCTTCTCATCCAAGAATAGCAATAGCAATAGCAGTTAGACTTATATACCGCTTCATAGGGCTTTCAGCCCTCTCTAAGCGGTTTACAGAGTCAGCATATCGCCCCCCACAGTCTGGGTCCTCATTTCACCCACCTCGGAAGGATGGAAGGCTGAGTCAACCTTGAGCCGGTGAGATTAGAACCGCTGAACTGCAGATAACAGTCAGCTGAAGTGGCCTGCAGTACTGCACCCTAACCACTGCGCCACCTCGGCTCTGAAGAAGTTTCTTCAGTTCTTGGAAATGGTGTAGAATGGAAGGATTTATATTCCTTGCAGTCATCTGGTTGATAGCACTCTTTCTGAGAGTTGTTGAGGCCACTTGGAGGTTTAACTATGCAGTCCAGCAGTTCCAAGAAGGTTCCACACCCATTTGCATTATTCTGGTGACCCTGAAGACACAGATAAATTTGTATTTGTATTTGTATTTTATTAAATTTATATGCCGCCCTTTTCCCTGGGGGGACTCAGGGCGGCTTACAACTTAAAAAGGGAAGGGGGAAAAACAAACTTTGGACATATAGAACAATACAATTTTAAGAACACAACGTTCATACCATTCGGGCGGGTTACAATCTTAGTCCCAGGCCTGACGGGATAGCCAGGTTTTAAGTGCTATGCGGAAGGTCTGGAGGGTGGTGAGGGTACGAATCTCCACGGGGAGATCGTTCCATAGGGTCGGAGCTGCTACCAAGAAGGCTCTCCTCCGCGTGGTCGCCAGTCGGCACTGGCCAGCAGATGGAACTCGGAGGAGGCCTAATCGGTGAGATCTGATAGGTCGCGTGGAGGTAATCGGCAGTAGGCGGTCTCTCAAGTACCCAGATCCACTACCATGGAGGGCTTTATGGGTGGCAAGTAGCACCTTGAAGCGTATCCGGAGATAAAACCTTTAAGTGGCCTCAATGTCTTTCAGAAATAGTGCTATCAACCAGATGAGTATAAGGAATATAAATCCTTCCATTCTCCAGCTGAAGAAGTTTCTTGGAGGAGAAATGAAACATCTTCAAGGAAAGTCCAGTTGACTTTTGAAAAAGCACCTTTGGGACATCTAAGGGGTTGTCACAAAGAATTGAAGGGCCAAGGTTACCCTATTCCCCAAAGCAGCTTAAGACAGGACAAGAAATAACAGATGGATCTTTATCAAGGACAGCTCACAACTTGCCTGCAGAAGATGCTCCATCACTAGAGGTTTTTAAGAAGAAATTGGACAGCCATTTGTTAGGAATGATACAGGGTCTCCTACTTGATCAGGAGGTTGGCCTGGAAGACTTCCAAGGTGCCTTCCAACTCTGTTATTCTGTATTTCACCATGAGAATCAGTCATATTCTTGTTTTCTAGAAATGAAAGCTGAAGAGATAGAAGGTGAAGAGACTTTGGATTCTACATGCCCCGCCAGCAGCATTAAGACCTCTGATCTTTGTGATGAAGTTGAAGACGAAGACATTCTCCCTTACATCGAGCAGTTTGAGAAAGAGGTTCACCATGAAGTTATCCTCCTGGGCAACTTTCCATGCAAAGAGGTCGGAGTGGAGTATCAACAGCCTGACTCATGATTCGCATCATAACTAGTTTTACTTTCTACACATCTGCCACATAGCCCAAGTGATGTCACAGTCTCTTCCACTTGACATTTTAACAATTGGGCTCCACAATCCCCCTGCAATAGCAATAGCAATAGCAGTTAGACTTATATACCGCTTCATAGGGCTTTCAGCCCTCTCTAAGCGGTTTACAGAGTCAGCATATCGCCCCCAACAACAATCCGGGTCCTCATTTTACCCACCTCGGAAGGATGGAAGGCTGAGCCAACCCTGAGCCAGTGAGATTAGAACCGCTGAACTGCAGATAACAGTCAGCTGAAGTGGCCTGCAGTACTGCACCCTAACCACTGCGCCACCTGCCTGCAGTGCCTGGTAGCCTTTGAGCACGACTCTAAAACCTTTCAAAAAGTTTCCACCAAAGTGTAATCTTTTAAGGGATGGAAAGAGGAAATTATGAAATACATGGGGATTGTTTATATTAATGTTATTATTTTAATCTAATATCTGTATCAGAGGTGGGTTCCTACCAGTTCGCACCGGTTCGGTAGAACCGGTTCGTCAAATCTACCGAACTGGTTAGAAGAGGTTCCACCAGTGGACCCGGAAAGCAGGCCACACCTACAGAAGAGCTTCCAAAATTTTTTGAAACCCACCACTGATCTATATCTATATAGAGCCGAGGTGTCACAGTGGTTAAATACAGCACTGCAGGCTACTTCAGCTGACTGCAGTTCTGCAGTTCGGCTGTTCAAATCTCACCGGCTCAGGGTTGACTCAGCCTTCCATCCTTCCGAGGTGGGTAAAATGAGGACCCGGATTGTTGTTGGGGGCAATATGCTGACTCTGTAAACCGCTTAGAGAGGGCTGAAAGCCCTATGAAGCGGTATATAAGTCTAACTGCTATTGCTATTGTAATCCTATCTACTTCTTTGTCATGGTGCTTCCTGAACCTTGGAAATAGCTCATAATTATTCAATTGTTGAAACTGAAATTGCCCAAAGAGACATGAAAATAAAGGCAGGTACTGGAAATCATGAGTATAAAGAAGACAATCCCAAACGCCAGAGAGGAAAATTTTTATTAATTCAGAGTGACATGTTTCAAATGAACCCCCCTTTCAGATATAATATAAAAAAATAAAAGATACAAAAACATTGAGACAACAAATAGGTCAAACACTTCACTTTCTTTCCAATTATAGTCAATTAAATGGTGGTACTAACCATTGTACCAAAAGCATTATAAAAACATTCGACTGTGTTGCTTGATTAATCTCCATAATTCTAAAGTAGACATAGAGCCTGGAAAAACAATTCTACTAAAGATAAAAGTGAATGCTTTTGTAATTAGTCGCTATTGCTTAAAATATTGTTGTGTGTTCTTTATTACACCATAGATAATGGAAGTAGGCATAGAATTTACTCTTGTGACTCATTTTTTAATTTCTATGAAACTAAAAATGACTTTTGGCCTCTCAACATTTGCACACTTTTGGATTGATAGCAAACCATTTATCAAGCGATTAGTTATAAGATCCTTACCTAAAAATAATGGGATCATGTTCTCAGAAACAATGTGTTCTTTTATGTGGAGGATTATCTTGATTTGACTAAAAACTCTGCCTTAATATTTCAACAATTTTTTTTTACTTAAATACTATGGTTAAAGCGTAAGAAAGGGTTTTTTTTAAAATTCTGGATTTTTTTAATCACATATAATTGATTAGCAGTCAAGCATAAGAATATAAGACTATATAGTGAATTTTCATATCATATAAGAGGACCATTTTTGGCTCTTTTCATCCACTAGATCAGATTCCTTATGATTATTGCATTTATTATTGATATTCACTTAAAACATTTTTCCTTAGTTCTCTGAATAGATAAAGATAACTTTTACAAGGATTCTCTTCATGAATAAGCATGACAATAGTTCTCAAAATGCTGTTGCCCCAAAATTCATGTGGACAGGACTAACACTTCCATTAATTGTGAAACATTTAGGTAACCACAGAAAACAAAGAATTGAGCCCAATTAGTCAGAAACTGTACTAAATGGTTCCACCACAAAACCGCGCTCGACTAAACCGCGCCCGACTAAACCGCGTCGCTGACATCATCAACAGGGCGACAACAGCGCAGAGACAGAAGCATGCTGTAAACCCTAAACCTAAAATTAACCCCTAAACCTAAAATTAACCCCTAAACCTAAACCTAACCCCCCTAAACCTAATCCTAAACCTAACCCTAAACCTAACCCTTAACCTAACCCTAACCCTAACCCTAACCCTAACCCTAAACCTAATCCTAACCCTTAACCTAACCCTAACCCTAACCCTAACCCTAACCCTAACCCTAACCCTAACCCTAACCCTAACCCTAACCCTAACCCTAACCCTAACCCTAACCCTAACCCTAACCCTAACCCTAACCCTAACCCTAACCCTAACCCTAACCCTAACCCTAACCCTTAACCTAACCCTAAACCTAATCCTAACCCTTAATCTAACCCTAACCCTAACCCTAAACCTAAACCTAACCCTAACCCTTAACCTAACCCTAACCCTAACCCTAACCCTAACCCTAACCCTTAACCTAACCCTAAACCTAACCCTAAAGCTAACCCTTACCTTAAGTTGAATCGGCTTGCTTTCAAAGCGCTATTTAAAGTGCCCTTCTTTCTCCGCGCTGGCTGTTGTCGCCCTGTTGATGACGTCAGCGACGCGGTTTAATCGGGCGCGGTTTTGACGGGTCACGGTACTAAATTAAGTAGTATATATAAGAACAGTGGATCTCATCAGTGGGTTTTCCAAAGGAGATGTGGTTTCAAAACATTGAATCAATTGGAATTCAACTCTAGGGGGAAACTGCAATTTGTACTGCAGAATTATCAGCTTTTATTATTATTGGAAAACTAATGCATGCCCACTAAGAAGAAAGCTCCATTGAATTCACTGGGAATTAGTGTTGAGTAATTGCACAGTTTAAATATGATATCTTCTATAGATTATTTACAGCACAGTCCCATTAGGAGATGATTGCAGCGTAAATGAGAGCAGAATATGAATATTTCTGGTTCTGTTGGGTAATTTAATAAAGATATCATCTTCCCTATAATTATATAATTGTAAACATGAAAAGAAGTATTTAAATGAATAGAAAGTTGGATCTTCAGTTTACAGACTATTAAAAATGGTTGGTGTGTACTTTTGACATCTTTGTGTGATATCTGTTATTAAATGTTACGTTTCTACTTTCTTAGGCCCGGATCCATTGCAATAGATATTCAAATGTTTCTACATCTGTAACTACTGAATGTTTTTTTTCCTGAACTGGCAAGGGAACATTTGAATCCACATGCTATAGAACATATAGAATTTAATTAGTTCTTAATAGTCACAATTATCTCTTCAATCATTTAATTGGGTTTTTACCTTTTTATGGTACTCTAATTGATTTGCCAGTTACCTTCAGGTAGGAACTTAAAGGTATTTCATTACTTACATGATACCTTCAGGGCATCTACCCATTCGTCCCCATTTATTAGACTGTCAGCTCTTTCCACAGTGAGGCATATCGCCCCGCCCTTTACAAATATAAAATATATTTGAAGGTGAATATTACAATAATAAGGTTATGCTAAAATACACATTGACTTGATATTGGCCTTAAAAAGCATTATGGATACTGTTAGTGCACGCATTTTCTTTTCTTGACTAATCAAGTGTTGCCTCTTGTTGAAGTCTTTACAATATATTCAGATGACCAGGTAGTTAACTGGATTTATTCTACATTTCATATTACAGTGGATTTGGAGAATATATCGTATAGCTAATCTTCGACTTGATTATGTCACCATGATCATTATTCTGACATGACTGAACTTTGGTATAGATGCTGTTAACTAGTCAAAATCGCCTATATAATACTTTCTTTATTAAATGTAAATATAAGTATTACATGTATATTATAATATGTATATCATATAATACTTTCTGCACTTCTGTTAGAACATTGTGTCACTGGATGAACATCGTGTCGCCAGTTCATCTGAGTGGATTCATTTAAGATGAAACAATATTGTCACCAAATGTTTAAATAATGGTTACAATTAATGTTCTTCTCAGAATTGAAACATATGAAACTTTCTTTTATATAGGATTTAAAACATGAAGATATTTTCCAAGATGGAAAGTTCAGTAGAAAACTTTCTAAAGCATTTCAAAGGTATGGATATTTGGGCATAGTTCCGATATAATAATCCTACATATAAATTAAGGAAAGTAAACATTACATGGAAATTAGAGTTGAGCTCAATACATTACAGGTCATTGAAAGAGCATGAGCAGTTCTCATAGGGTAATTTTTATCTTTTTAAAAATAGGTTGTTTTGTTTTGTCTATATATCAGTTCGAAGACAGCGCGAAAAAAAATTGATAGCAATTACTTTGTTTTTGCCAGGAAATGCTGATTTTGAATCAGAGCCACCTGAGAGGATTACCGTTAACTATTTCGACAAAACAAAGATAGTGACTGAAACAAATATGTGAAAATTATACAATTGGAACAAGCTATTTTATATTTATAATTTTAAAATATGAATCACTACATTGATTTGTTTAAAACCTTTACTTCTATCTGTTGCCTATATAATATAGCAAGTGGCCCTGGAAATACACAACAAGCACCAGCTGTTTTCTGTTCCTAGAACAGGTACTGAAAAAGACGTATAAATCTTTTGATCTATCTTCCCTGCAGACCCTTTTTTTTAAAAAACTGACCTAAAGCTTGAAAAGACATTCCATCAAAGATTAACAATTCTATTTTATCCACGCCTAATTAAAAAAATAATACTATTGCCTGAGCACAAACCCAAATAAAAATACATCCCTCCAGCCAAATATATTATTATGATTGTTATATTTATACCACACCTTTGCTCCATGAGATCAGAGAGATTGAATTTGGGGGAGGAATTATTTCACTGACATGTTTCTCCTTGAATTACCAACTCATTATTTCCACTAATTTTATTGAATTGCTCTCTCTCTCAGCCAGACAGTTCACTATCCTCCAACTTCTAGCTATGTGAACCAAAAAGAAAAATGTTGCATCCCTAAAAGAGATCAAATGGGGTAATGAAAACTGTTTACCTTCATAATTGTGTAATAGCTGCTAATAAAGGCAATAGATACAGTAGTTTAAAAGTAATAAAATCCACAACAAAGTGTATTTAATTTTAAATTGAATTGCAAGCAAATGGGTGTCCTAATGAACCCCTGTGTCAATGCAGCTCTAACCAAATTAAGTGAAATAATTTCCATCATGAGCAAACTAAATAAGTACAAAGTTTCAAACCCACCATTCTTCCTGGGAAAAGAGGTTTTCATGGATGATTCAACCGCAGGAATTAGATAAGAAAGTTCACAATAGAAGTTGCCTCTGTTCTAGTTTTAGGGCAATTATATTAAGCTTTGTTTAACCTTCAGGTCAAGGAAGAAAAGGATGCTACAGAATGCTGGGTTGTCAATTTTGGTCAGTGTTTCCCACTTCAGATAGCCATCTTACCTTAACATTGGAGGCACGCTCCACTTTTACTTTAGTACACTTTTAATTTTCGTTTACGTAATCAGATCACTTTCAGAGTCTTTTTCTGCCAGCTGATAATTTTGGGATTCAGTTTAGTTGATCCAGGGAAAATCCTGGATCTATCTAAGCACTATACTAGTAAGTGAGATCTAAGTACTACACTAGTCTTACCATGGTTTCTGGATAATATCTAATATTAATATTAATTTCACATGGTAGAGGCATAGCAAAGTTTTTATGATTTGGTAAGTGTATTATTGTAAGAATGGTCTTATATCTGATGCGGTGGTGGGTTTCAAAAATTGTTCGAACCTACTTTGTGGGTGTGGCCTCCTTTGTGGGAATGGCTTGCTGCCCATGTGACCGGATAGGAGTGGGTTGCCACCCATGTGACCGGATGGGAGTGGCTTGCCACCCATGTGACCGGATGGGAGTGGCTTGCCGCCCATGTGACCGGATATGAAGATGCCGACCACACTTGTCAGAACCAACTTAAATTACCTCACACACAGCACTGGCATGCATAAGAATATGATGTAAACTTGTTTTTTAAAAGGCATCTTTGGTTTGCGTTAAAACAACTTCAACACACGCAATGTCCTGATTGCACCACAAATGCAGTAGTCATCCTTACCTTTCACAGAGGCACTGAGTTTTATAAATAGGAGCATGATAGTGTAGAATAATCATACCCAAGGATCAGGGGTGGGTTTCAAAAAGTTTTGGAACCTCTTCTGTAGGTGTGGCCTGCTTTCCGGGTCCACTGGTGGAACCTCTTCTAACCGGTTCGGTAGATTTGACGAACCCGTTCTACCGAATAGGTGCGAACTGGTAGGAACCCACCTCTGATCTGATGATAATGTATCCATGACATGGAGAAAGTTATCCATGCTAATTTCATCACATCTAATCCTCACAAGAAGGGAGCAGTATAAAACGGAAGTCCTGCTTAAGCACTCATTAACCATGTGATTGCAAGGACATGATGGGGACTATATTTTTTAACTCAGCTAGCTGTGGTATAACTCTTATTGGCTCTAGCTCCTCTGCCATATAATTGTGCTGAAGCACCTCCAGCAGGCAGCCTTTTGTATGGCTATAAACTTTCCAGGTAATTTAAACTTCAGTTCTAAATGGAATATTGAACTTACAGGAAAAATAGTACAATGTATAGTGAATCACATAAGCACAGGCAAGATGCTCATTGGGTTTATGGAGAGGAGGTTTATTTATTATACTTTTATCCCACCATTATTTTTTATCAACTCAAAGCAACATAAATATCTAATTGTTTGTCAAGTACCAAGGAAAACAGGAGATTCAGGCTGTTCAAATGAGTTTAAATATTTATTGCAAGCTTAAGTGCTCTACAAGAATCTGATCAACTAACAGTCAAGGGAAATGAGCAGGAGATAAGAAAGACATTCAAAGTAGGCTGGACTTGTGTGGTTGCCCAGGGATTCATGATTTATGATTTGATCCCCTCCCTCAGAGATGTAGGTCATCTTCTACTTTGTCTTGGCTAGTATTTTTGATCAGGCCCAGCTTAAGAACAACATAGAAAAACCAAACAAAGTTAACTCCTTTGTTTGCTTATACCACATAGACAGAATCTTGCCAAACTAAACCTATATTACTCAAATTCTAATGCATATACCCTGGGAGATTCAAAGGAGTGGCTATCCTAAATCTCTGTCTCTAATCTATCTCCGGCTATGATGTCGATTGTCTTCCTTCCCCATCTTCGAATGTGCTCTATCCTTTCTTGGAAACTGCCTCTTCCCTGTAGATCATCACTACCTTCCCCTTTGTAGACACAATTCATCGTATGTTACCATAACGTTGGAGATGGGTTGGGCTAAAAAAAAGTGATGGACCCAAAGTCACCGAGCTGATATCTATGCTCTTAATACTGCAAGAACACAAGGTCTCCTGGTCTTTAATCCATGACAACACTAAAGTGGATCTCAGTAGGTTCTATTGGCATAGGAAAGGGCCTTGAAGAAAGGCAGTGATCAGATCAGCTTGACTTAAATCCATTACAAGAAATCATTGGAGAAAACATCTCAGGCCTTCCCTACCCCAGTCTTGTCAATGTGGGATTATTATTATTATTTTGTTCCAATGGAAGAAAAGGAGAAAGAAAAGGAATGATAGAAAGGGGTGCTTTCCAGTCTTCCTTTTAAAGACAAGTTTGAACAACCATTTGTCTGAAATGGTGGAGGGCCATGATGGTGAACCTATGTCACGCATGCCAGAGGTGGCACGCAGAGTCCTCTGTCAGCGTTCCAAATATCATGCAGAATTAAATCAGAGACCAAGGCAAAACTATCCTTAAAGTTCCAATTTAATAAGACAGACATGTTGGCACATTGCTATGGAATCCCAATACTGGAAATGACATCAGAATTCCACCCAGTTAAAAGTTCATGATCTTGTCTCCACACCCACAATCCATCATGTGGTCCAATCCTCTTCTTCCATGCTAGCATCCACACCCAGCTTCTTCCGGTCAGGTGTACTGGTGCGGAGACAAAGGATGACCTTGGCTTCTAGTAAAGAATGAAAACAATACATTCCACAATCTCATTCCTGACTATTCCCCCCTCCCATGAACTATACTAATGAAACAGCATAATGAAATAAGAGAAAATGTGGCAGGCCAAAATTCTAAAAGGAATATAATTGCAGGCCTGACACCCTCTCTGTGGGCACATGAGCCATTACCCCAGCTCAGCTTTCCCACACATGTGCACGCGACTCCCGCCAGCCTGCTGGTTTTTTTGGTCTCTGTCGCAAATGCGGGGGGGGGTGTATGTGGGAGACATGCACACATATGTGTGTGGGGGACATGTGAGAGTGTCACACACACATTTGTGGAGGTGGGGTGCACATGGGGGGTCATGCACACATGCGTGGGGGCGGGGTGCACAGGGGGTTGTGCACGCATTGCATTAAGGGTGTTCGCACTCATGTGCTTTTGGTATGTGGCGACAAAAAGGTAAGACATCAGTGGCATAGGGTTTCCTCCCTGAGCAGGAAGTTGGACTAGAAGACCTCCAAGGTTCCTTCCAACTCTGTTATTTTGTTATAACTATGCATGTGAAAGGCCCAGCTGCTAATGGCATATGTTATTGGTACACAAAGGTAAATTTAATATCTGGGAAAGTGGAAGGCTATATCATATGTCTCCTATAAATTTATTTATTTATTTTAGCAATTTATAATACTGCCCAATTATATAATAACTCTGGGCAACATAAGCGTAAAAATAAACAATTAAAGCAAACGGCAACCATTCCTGTCCCAGTCCAGAAGAAAAACAACGATTAAAGGATTTAAATTAAACCAATCTCATTGTTTCTGTGGTTGTTGTTCTTTTTAGAACCTTTATATAACAATTACAGACTTCGTTTGCATTCATTTAAATGTTTAGGAATTACCAGAAGAAAAGCATTCCACCCCAAAACAATTTCAAAAATAAAACTCCAATTGGAAATACTACAAATAATTGTCTTGATATAATTGCTCTGCTTAAACATACCTTATTGCTAATTGAAACCTAGATTTCCAAATTAAATTTCTAACATGAATTTTTTTTTTAAAAAGCTGTTCCTTCATATAATGTTTATATCAATTAGCGCTGTTCATTCATTGGGTAAAAACTAGTGAGAAAGAGCTACCATTTTTTTTTCCTTTTTGCAAAAGACAAAATAGACAAAATGTTGATCCTTCCTATATTTCAAATCCCAGAAACTTTAGAGATTCACTGTCGTAAATGAAGGAAAAATGTTACCACTCTATATCCAGAATCAAAATCCTAGAATGCTGGAAGAGAGTGTGAGATTTTGGTTCCACCACAAAACCACGTTCGACTAAAGCGCGCTCGACGAAACCGCGTAGCTGACGTCATCACAGCGCGACGAAAAAAGCACGCTGTAAATGCTAAAGCTAAAATTAACCCCTAAACCTAAACCTAACCCCCCTAAACCTAATCCTAAACCTAACCCTAAACCTAACCCTTAGCCTAACCCTAAACCTAACTCTAAACCTAACCCTTAACCTAACGCTAAACCTAATCCTAACCCTTAACCTAACCCTAACCCTAACCCTAACCCTAACCCTAACCCTTACCCTTAACCTAACCCTAAACCTAACCCTAAACCTAACCCTTACCTTAACTTGAATCGGCTTGCTTTCAAAGCGCTATTTAAAGCGCCTTTTTTTCTCCGCGGTCACTGTTGTCGCCCTGCTGATGACATCAGCGATGCGGTTTAATCGGGCGCGCTTTAGTGGAGCGCGGTTTTGTCGTGCCACAGAGATTTTGCCCAAGCTCTGCTATTGGGATACAATAGACCTTCTATCCTAAAGATGCTTTTTCAAGAGGCAACTGAACTTTCTTGTTTTTCTTTGAAGACACTTCTCTTCTCATCCAAGAAGCTTGCAATAAACAATCTACTTTTGCTAACCTGGACTTTAATATGAACTCCAGTGTTGGCTTGATTATAGCTTACTATTTTTGCCACATCAATTTAGACCTAGATAGGCAACACTGTTATATTTAAAGGAGAATATTTGTAGCACATGAGGTGCACTTAGTGCTCCCTGAATATGGTTGTTTCTGGTTTGCAGTGATGATGTTACCTGCTAACGAAACATTTGCAGAAAACCACCAAGAATAGTGTCAGGGATCTCTCAACTGTTATATATTATTCTTTTGTGACTTTAGTTGACTACATTCTCTGTGGCATATTTAAGAAGCACAAATATGTAGTATGCATGCATGTTTGTTTGTATGTATTGATTTGATGGTCACTACCAAGAGTCACTTGCTTGAGAGAGGCAGCTTTAGATATTGAATGAATAAATAAAGAAAGAAATGCGGGAAGTTTCAAGTGTCATGGCTGTCTTTAATTTATGCATGTTATTTAAGGTTCCACCACAAAACCGCGGACGACAAAATCGCGGTCGACGAAAGCGCGCATTTGACGTCATCACAGCGTGACGAAAACATCGCGCTGTGATCGAAAAATGTAAAAATAAAGCGAAAACCTTACCCTAACCCCCCCAAACCTAACCCTAAACCTACCCTAACCTTAACCCTTAACCTAACCCTAAATCTAACCCTAAACCTAACCGTTAACGTAACGCTAAACCTAACGCTAACCCTTAACCTAACGCTAAACGTAACCCTAACACTCTAAACCTAACCCTAACCCTTAACCTAACCCTAACCCTAAACCTAACCCTTACCTTTATGTGAATCGGCTTGCTTTAATTTAATTTTTATTTCAATTTTAAATTTTTTTCGTCGCGCTGTGATGACGTCAAATGCGCGCTTTCGACGATCGCGCTTTTGTGGACCGCGGTTTTGACGGGTCACGGTTATTTAAAATGTTCCCTTTACATTCCCTTTGTCACCAAAGGAAGCCGGGAAGTCAGGTGTTGGAAACGGTCTCAAATGCCTGGAAAATGAGGGCTGCAGCCAAACTTCGTAACCTTCCAGGAGTGAGTCATAATTCAAATGGAACAGCTGTTCCTTGCTGGAAGGTAAACAGCTTCAGTCTCTCCCTCCTTCCCTCCTTCCCTCCTTCCCTCCCTCCCTCCTTCCCTCTCTCTCCTTCTATATGTGTTTTCAAAGGAAAATTGCAAATGATCAGATATATGGATTTCTTTGTAGAAAATACCCTTTCTATTTAGATTTAAAAATATGCAAGGAGTTTAGCAGGTTTTTAACACGTACATTTTTTGCAAATGCAAAGATGTGCTTTATAACAAAACGCTTAGAAGTACCTCTGGCCCACGGATCATGTTGGGAAGGCAGAGTTTTTCAAGCACATTGGCCAAGCGAAGGGAGATTGTAGGTAGAAGAAAGGCACTATTTAAACCAGACAAGCTTGAGATACGATGCATTCCCGTATCTCCTTTTCCTACTCAGCTGACACTAGCTTTGAGGGAATGTTGTAAATGCAAGAGAGATTGTGGTATAATTCCTCAGACTGGCGTTTTTTGCCCCCCAGTCACTATTCGATTATCTTCCAAATTGCTGTGTTTCAGAGAGATAAAGATTTTTTTATGGCTTGCTGACTTGAAACAACTAGAAGAGCCAGCAGAAGAGGAAGCTAACTGGCCATGCATAGTAATTCCATTGGTGAATGCAAAAATCTTTGTTTGTGTGACATTTCCAAAATTACTGCAGAAGATGAATCCGAAATATAAAATGTCACATTTGGCATGCAAAACTATCACAATATATTTCAGTATAAAATTCATAGAGGCGTTTAATTTAGAATGTGTTTAATAACTCAGTCTGACTGCATCAGTAATCCTGCCTTGAGGTTTGAGAAGCATTGTCTGATTTATTCATTCACATGATATTAATTGTGTGTGTGTGTGTGTGTGTGTGTGTGTGTGTCTAAAATATTAAGGTTAATTCTTCACTGTTAATTAAGAATTTTCTAATTTAACTTAAATAATTGCCATTGAGATTAGTTTGTTAAGTATAGATTGTGTTGACAAAAAGAAAAGATGCTTAATTCCTTCAAGTGATTTTTTTAAAAAAACATTGCTGAATATTACTTCACATGCTCTCTATCTATATGGAAATATACTGTTTCTCCTATTATAAATTGAAGCCAGGAGTTTTTAAAAAGAGATTATTGGTCACTATATTCCTTAAGGCATGCTGGGATTAAAAGCTTTTGTATTCTGTGGACCCTGTCATAACAATACATCCCAAGAGAAATACATATTTCCGTTGCATGTAGTCTCATAATATTATCATACATCTTTTTTTTTTTAAAAAAATATTTTATCAATTTCATATATACATTCACAATTATATGATCTCATAACTGTTATTAGTAATATGTATTTATAACAATTTTTTCCCTACAGTTGACAATATACTTGAAGATTGGTCCTACTTCTTCTTCCCTCCCTCCCTCTTTCCTTCCCTCGTTTCTTCTCTCCTACTCTCCTTCCCTCCTTCCTTCCCTCCCTCCTTCCCCCTTCCCTCCTTCTCTCCTTCCCTCCTTCCTTCCCTCCTTCCTTCCTTCCTTCCCTCCTTTCTTCTCTCCTTCTCTCCTTCCTTTCCCCCTTCCTTTCCTCCCTCCTTCCCCCTTCCTTCTCTCCTACATTCCCTCCTTCCTTCCCTCCTTTCTTCTCTCCTTCTCTCCTTCCTTCCCTCCTTCCTTCCCTCCTTCCTTCTCTCCTTCTCTACTTCCTTCCCTCCTTCCTTCCCTCCTTGCTTCCCTCCCTCCTTCCCTCCCTCCTTCCTCCCCCCCCTTTCTTCTATCATACATCTTTATATTATATGACTAAGGTAACATTACTCATATGGTTAAATATCTTTGATATATCAAATAAAACATTTCAGATCTTGAAGAGGTTGTAGGACGGTGTGACAGTGAGCATGTTGCCATTCTAAAATATGCTAACACACGCTTTTTTCATGTGTTATCAGATTTCATGTTAAACAATTGCGATCACGTATTTATTTTGAAATTAATGTATAAAGAAATACTTTTTGCACCATGATATTAATAAGGCAAAAGCTTACTAAACACCTTACAATATTAGAATCTTAATCTCTCTAGAAACACGGGCAAAAAAGATGTTGAGACTCTAGAAAGAGTGCAGAGAAGAGCAACAAAAATGATTAGGGGACTGGAGGCTAAAACATATGAAGAATGGTTACAGGAACTGTGTCAGTGGTTGGTTTCAAAAATTTTTGGAACCTCTTCTGTAGGTGTGGCCTGCTTTCCGGGTCCACTGGTGGAACCTCTTCTAACCGGTTCGGTAGATTTGACGAACCGTTTCTACCGAATAGGTGCAAACTGGTAGGAACCCATCTCTGAACTGGGTATGTCTAGTTTGATAAAAAGAAGGACTAGGGGTGACATGATAGCAGTGTTCTGATATCTCAGAGGTTGGACAAAGAAGAGGAAGTCAAGGGCAGGAGAAGAAGGAGAAGAAGCAATGCGTGGAAACTAATCAAGGAGAGAAGCAACTTAGAACTGAGGAGAAATTTCTTGACAGTTAGAACAATTAATCAGTGGGACAACTTGCCTTTAGAAATTGTGAATGCTCCAACACCGGAAGTCTTTAAGAAGATGTTGGATATCCATTTGTCTGAAGTGGTGTAGGGGGTTGGACTAGAAGGAACTTCAAGGTCCCTTCCAACTCTGTTATTCTATTCTAATTTAAGGTGTCTGTGGAAAAAAATCAAGAGGTTAAGCCTTTCCTTCTTGATTTCAGTACAAGTTAGGCAATGTTGGTGGCAGTGATCAGTGATGGCAGGAGGGACAAAGGTGATACAATGGGACAATGAATTTGCTGTTTGAAAATAATTAGACCTGTAGTTCAGCATAAAGGATATGTGGTTTTTTTTTGGGGGGGGGGACTTGTTCAGGAGGTTAGTGTAACCAATCCATTCTCTTCATGGGAAACAGACTCCAGGTACTCCTCGACTTACAACTACAACTGAGTTCAAAAGTTCTGTGCCCAAGTGAGTTTTGCCCCATTTTATGACCTTTCTTGCCACAGTTATTCATCGAATCACCTTAGTTGTTAAGTGAGTAACCTGGTTGTTAAATGAATCTGGCTTCTCTGTTGACTGTTGGCTTGTCAAAAGGCTGCAAAAGGTCATCACATGCCATTGAAACCGTCATAAATATATGAACCAGTTGCCAAGCATACGATCATATGACCAATGGGGGGAATGCTGCAACAGTAGTTATGAAAAACGGTTATGAATCAATTTTTTCAGTACAGTTGTAACTTCGAATGGTTAAATCAATTTTTTCAGTACAGTTGTAACTTCGAATGGTTACTAAATGAATGGATTTAAGTTAAGGACTACTTTAAAGTCCTTCTTGGTGTTGCCAAACAGAAGTGATATCTTTTTTTTAAAGGGGCAAGATGTGGGCAATGGCCTTCAAGGTACCCCTCCTAGGGGATGTAGTCAGAAGCATATTTCAATATTTGAAAGAACTGAATGCATCAATGTGTTTCATTCAACTAGGAAAAAAACATATATATATTGAAATACATTGTCAAGAGTTATTTCAGAATTTCAGGTTTTTCTGTGTATTCCAGATAACCAGACCATTGAGTTTGAATGAGGGAGGAAGGAAGAGAGGGTGGGAGGGAGAGGAAGAGGGAAGGAGGGAGGGAGAGAGAGTGAGAGAGAGAGAGGAGAAATATTATATTGACATACCGTGTTTTCCCCAAAATAAGACAGGATCTTATTTTCTTTTGACCCCCAAAATAAGCACTTGGCCTTATTTTCGAGGAGGTCTTATTATTTTTCAGATGCAGGAGGTGGCAAGCGTGGTCACCTCATGGCTGCTGCTGTGTTGCAATATTTTCGGGGAGGGCTTATTTTTGGCGGAGGGCTTATTTTAGTGCATGCGCTCAAAAGCCCGATTGGGCTTATTATGCGGGGAGATCTTATTTTCAGGGAAACAGAGTAGAATATACTGAAAAGAAAATGGGATGAGGAGTACTTTCAAAATAACCTTTTCTCCCAGACTGATCTCAGATTGTTTTAAAAAGTAGTGATAA
The DNA here is from genome assembly GCF_051295495.1 of Thamnophis sirtalis. NCBI lineage: Eukaryota > Metazoa > Chordata > Lepidosauria > Squamata > Natricidae > Thamnophis > Thamnophis sirtalis. The sequence goes on from NW_028261382.1 coordinate 171,442,109, forward strand.
TGATTGTTGCTCTTTCTCCCACTGTTCTCCTTTAGGTTAACCGCACTAAAAAATCTCAGTTGACTGATATCCATCTAAAATGCTTACGGGGCATCAAAGATAAAGTTCCCCAAGGTAGTTACAGTCTCAAGGTTTCCATCTGTAAACAACTTGATGGAAAATTTCTTTCTTCTTCCAAAGTGGATGAACAACATTTGGCTGGAAAGTCACTGCCTGTGAGACATAATGGGAACTTCTATGACGTGGAGATCTCTTTCGGACAAAGCATATACACAGTGAGTGAAGTTTCTTTAATATGTTTTCTGGTTTGAAAAAATAGTATTCTGTGTTGAGCTACATTGCTTTCTACAGCTGAGTGCCTTCCACACTCAGGGAAGTGATGGGCCAGTTCAGGGGTGGGTTTCAGGCAGTTCGTGGCGGTCCCCGCGAACCGGTTGGTTGTCGAACCCGGAAGTAAGTAACTTCCGGGAACGCCGAAGGGTCCACCCACCCGCCTGCCCGCGTTTCTTACCCGGTTTTGACGAGTTCTGCGCTTCCACGCATGCGCAGGACGCATACAGCGCCTGCGCTATCCTCCAGGAGCAGCTGGAGCATCGCACAGACGCTAGTATGCTAGTATGGACGCCGCCGGCCCCGTTCCAACTGAACCGGTTGGAACGGGGCGAGAAACCCACCCCTGGGCCAGTTCCTCTTTTTCCAAGTTGGCTGGATATTCTAAGAACTGAACACCATAGCTGAATCATTTTTTTTCTGGGAAATATTTAACACATTCTTGTGCTTATAATTTATTTAACATTTTTGGGCTAAATCTAGGCACAGGCAGAATTTTCTATCTTGTCTTTATAACATAGAAATTATTTCAGTCACTTTTGGGCACATATATAGCATTATATAGCAAATAAGCAAGTAATATGTTTATTACAGTATTCCAAAATTACCGGATATATTAAACCCTAGATTATGCAGCGTTGTCAGAGACATTTAGATTTTTGCTTGCTTCTTAAAAAATCTATGCAGCTTGTCATCTATGTAACATGATTTGGATAAAGGAGATTTAGAATAATAATAAATGAGTAAGTAACTGTAGATAAATAGTATATGGAAGTATAGATCTTTTTCTGTTTTAAGCTTCGTGGATCTCTACTTGTGAAAAAGAGCAAAGTTTTTTGAGCAAAATGCCAAATAGATAAACACTTGGAAAAAGAGAAGTTGCTGATGGTGTCATTATTGAATTGTTTTATTCAGAGAGGTGGGGGGCAACAATCTCAAGAGTTTTTCATTTAGCTTATAAGCAGAAACTTTACTACTTTACTACTCCACAGAGTATTTGTGAGTATGTATGCGTATGAGTGTGTATAGATATAATATAGTTTCAAGTAAGTAAAATGGCTCTTATTCTCAAATTCTTCTTATTCCTATTAGTCATAGTCTGCTACAGTGCTTAGGCTATATGGATATTTATTTCACTAATGCCATGCAAACTGGGTTACATATTGAAGATCGTAGCTATCTGCCATTACGTCAATAAAAATTGAAAAGGTTGAATATATTGACAAATATATTCTTCCTAAAATTAAACACAATGATGCTGCATTAAAAAAATAAAAAATTCCCCAATAAAAATACAGAACAATAATATTATTCAACATCAGCATCAATATATATGCAATTAATGTGACTAATGAAAGGGATGCGGTCAGTAGTGGGATTCAAATAATTTAACAACCGGTTCTCTGCCCTAATGATTTCTTCCAACAGCCAGTTCACCAAACTGCTCAGAAACTCAACAATTGGTTCTCCCGAAGTGATGCAAACTGGCTGAATCCCACCACTGGATGCGGTGGCACAGTAGCTAAGATGCTGAGTTTGTTGATCAGAAAGGTTGGTAGTTCAGTGGTTCGAATCCCTAGCGCCACATAACGGAGTGAGCTCCCGTTACTTGTCCCAGCTTCTGCCAACCTAGCAGTTCGAGAGCATGTAAAAATGCAAGTAGAAAAATAGGAACCACCTTTGGTGGGAAGGGAACAGCATTCCATGTGCCTTCAGTATTTAGTCATGCCGGCCACATGACCATGGAGACGTCTTCAGACAGCGCTGGATCTTCGGCTTTGAAACGGAGATGAGCACTGCCCCCTAGAGTCAGGAACGACTAGCACATATGTGCGAGGGGAACCTTTACCTTTACTTCCATGTGACAAATAGGAATACTACAAGCAACCTAAATTCTTATATTTAATATTTAAATAAAACTGCCTAGTTGAAAATAATATCTAGTGTGGTCCTCTCATTCATTAAAAACGCACTCAGAAATTTGGCCATTCAGAATATATAGACACTGATTGGAAGAGATTCATATAGATGTTCAAGTCTAGAGATACTATTACACTTTGTGTCATCCTGGCGAAGCAGGAAGTTTGCTAGATTTCGCCGGGCGCTACTTGGCTTTACTTAAGGGAAATTCAGGAAGCATAAAACAGCACCTTTTCAAACATGACATTTAATCCATGCATGTAAATCAAACTGTGGGAATAATGTATTATTCATTATTAAAAGGGCACCATATTTTTATTATATCAAAAATGACACCCAAATGCTGTGAAAAATTTAGTGGCTTCTCTTGAAGTTTCAAGACACTTATCATCCAGTCATTGAGTTGATGCTGGCCCCAATTTTAAATTATAGCTATCAAAATAATAAGCACAACATTTTTTTGGCCTAGAAAGGAATTGGAGAGGAGCGTGAACAATTTTACTGTAAAATATAAATTTATTTTTAATGTAAGGCTTTCCTAAATCCATATCATGCCGTTTCTTGGTAATATTCTGAACGAGATTGGTATGAGAAATATCTCATAATATCATTGTCCTTAATAGTCACACCCTCAATTTTCCCCCTGAAGTCCTTCCTGAAAGCTACGTATATCAAAAACTATTTAACATCACCTAAGGTATCAATTCTAAAATATGATGACACCATCATTTCCTAAGCCTCTGTTTTTCTGAGTCAGCATCTGACTAGGATATTTTTAACAGCAACAAATAAAGTATTAATAGGTAGGCTAACGGGGGGAAAAAAACTTTTTTGTTATGGTTGGTTACAAAGTCAGCCAGATGTTTAGATGGGTTTGATATTTTTGTCCTCCTGTCCTTCCCAAAGACTTAGGATAGGCAGGTGTCATTGTTTAATAATATTAATGGCATCGTCATAAGATGTAAACTGTTTAAGTAAAGCTACTTTTTGCAGTGGTGATAGAAATAATAAAGTAGATTGATAATGATAATGTCTGTTGAATTGGTTCGCCAATTGTTTTAGGTTTGCACCCAAAAGCTCCTGCTCTTCTTCTTCTTCTTCTTCTTCTTCTTCTTCTTCTTCTTCTTCTTCTTCTTCTTCTTCTTCTTCTTCTTCTTCTTCTTCTTCTTCTTCTTCTCCTCCTCCTCCTCCTTCTCCTTCTCCTCCTCCTCCTCCTCCTCCTCCTCCTCCTCCTCTTCTTTCTTCTTCTTCTTCTTCTTCTTCTTCTTCTTCTCCTCTTCCTCCTCCTCCTCCTCCTCTTCCTCCTCCTCCTTCTTCTTCTCCTCCTCCTCCTCCTTCTCCTTCTCCTTCTCCTCCTCCTCCTCCTTTCCTCTCCTCCTTCTCCTCCTTTTCTCCTCCTCCTCCTCTTCTTTCTTCTTCTTCTTCTTCTTCTTCTTCTTCTTCTTCTTCTTCTTCTTCTTCTTCTCCTCCTCCTCCTCCTCCTCCTCCTCCTCCTCCTCCTCCTCCACCTCTTCCTCCTCCTCCTCCTCCTCCTCCTCTTCTTCTTCCTCCTCCTCCTCCTCTTCCTCCTCCTCCTCCTCCTTCTTCTTCCTCCTCCTCCTTCTTCTTCTTCCTCCTCCTCCTCCTCCTCCCCTCCCTCCTCTTCCCCTTCTCCTTTTTGTATTTTTTTTCTATTTTTCTCCAAATCTTTCTCTTCTACTCTGCTATCTACAGATGCTACCCTGCACACTATCCAGACTTTTTTTTTTTGCCTTACTTATTATTACTATTATGCTGGCGCAGTGGTTAAATGCAGCACTGCAGGCTACTGCTAGATCAGCAGTTCAGCGGTTCAAATCTCACCGGCTCAGGGTTGACTCAGCCTTCCATCCTTCCGAGGTGGGTAAAATGAGGACCCAGATTGTTGTTGGGGGCGATATGCTGACTCTGTAAACCGCTTAGAGAGGGCTGAAAGCCCTATGAAGCGGTATATAAGTCTAACTGCTATTGCTACACTTTAGCACACTTCATAGGTAGGGAATTCCTCAGTGCATACTAAGCCCAGCATTCGAAATGCTATAGATGCACCTGCTAGTAAACAAATGCACTTTTCAAGATAAGAAACATTTAAGCCTGCTCCACCCACCTGACAATCCCCCCACCCCTTTGGAAAAAAAATAAAGGTTAAGTAGATGGGATTCTTAAACTAGAATCACCTAAAGCAGTGACAGTTTACAAATAAAATGTGATTGCTGCATAAAAAACTAAATGGCTGGAATCATCTGTGTCTGAACCAGGAAGCAGCCGCCGACTTCTGTATAGTGAAGTGATGAATTGCAAAAGAGCTGTTAAGAAAGAATTAGGTTGTATTAGCCTGAAGCTGCTTAGGTAATTCTTCAGATTATCACAAGCATCTCTGATTTCTCATTGGGAAGCAGCGAGTAGAAAATATACCTTGGGAGACAAGAGCTACAACTTTATCACAGCTTGCCTCCAAATATATTGTGCATAACTGGTTATATATCCAATGATGTAATTCATGTGGCAAAATGACATCTGGCTCCAGAGTGGAATCTGCTTCCTTTTTCTTTCTATTCTATATCGTAAAGTTGGAGGATCCCTGAGAATAGATATGACTGGGGCTGCAGAGACAGCAAAGGGAAGCCCCATTGTGCAATCAGAAGTAGCAATAGCAATCTGATCCTGTTCAGGGGAAGAGATGCAAACTGGAAAGCAGCCCCCCTCCTCCACCCAATAGGAGGAGAAGGAGCCCGAAACTGCAACCAGTGCCTCTCCCATGCAGCAGGCAGGCTGCCCAGGGCAGACAAACCCCTCCCTCCCTCCAAACTAGAGGTGAGAAAGACAGACAGCCATATCAGGCACAAGCATACAGAGGCTGACAGGAGGTTGGAGGAGTAGGGCTGAATGACCCCGCCCCAATTCAGGGGAAAGTTTGACGGGGACTCAGACCAGCTAACTCTATTCCTCAATTCAGCTGATATCCACCTAGAATGCTATGGGCATCTCTATCCATCCCCTAGAGCCATGGTGAATATCATCACAGAGGGGCTAGAGGGAGAAGCAAGGGAATGGTTAGCAGCCCTCCACAAGAGGAGAGCCCCCCCCCAACTGCAAGACATAGATGACTTCCTGCAACTGCTACAGGATAGATTTGAGGAGGTGGAGGAGGACCCATATGCAGAAAAGGGGCTGCCCCATCAAAGAGCACATCCGTGAATTTAGGAGGGTCATAAAAAGGCTCCCCCCTTTACCAGAGCCACTGCTGGTGTATTTTTTTCGGAACAAGCCTGGACAAGCAAATTTCCCAGGAAACCGCATACTGTGACATCCCAAACCGACTCTCTGAGTGGTTCTGAGTAGCAACAAAAGTCGGCAGCGGGCTGTACGCCAACGACATGAGAAAGCAACCGGACTCAAAAGAGAGAGGTCAACCTGACCTGACACCACCCGGCCAATGAGAACCACAGCACCACAGCAGGCCCTGAGACCAGATTTGTATTAACAAACATGTAAAGTACACACACACACAAATTAGACGTACACCACATTTACACAATACAATACGAATAGGAACGAACAGGATCAATCATCAATCGATACCGCTCACCTTATATTATTTCCCCTTCTATTGTATTTATACCACATAACACCTATCCTCCGCGAGCTGCGCTGGCTACCTGTCGATCTCCGGGTGCGCTTCAAGGTGCTACTAGTCACCCATAAAGCCCTGCATGGTAGTGGATCTGCGTACTTGAGAGACCGCCTTCTGCCAATTACCTCCCTGCGACCAATTAGATCTCATAGATTGGGCCTCCTCCGAATTCCATCGGCCAGCCAGTGCCGGCTGGCAACTACAAGGAGGAGGGCCTTTTCAGTAGTAGCTCCGACCCTTTGGAACGAGCTCCCCGTGGAGATTCGTACTCTCACCACCGTCCAGGCCTTCCGCATAGCCCTTAAGACCTGGCTAGCCCGTCAGGCCTGGGGACAAAGATAGCCGCCCCTCCCGAATGATGAATGAATGTTGCTCATTATTTTTACTTATATGTGTCTACGTCATTGTTTGTATTCCCCCTCCTGATTTTATGTGAGCCGCCCTGAGTCCCCTCAGGGAAAAGGGCGGCCTATAAATGTTAATAAACATAAACATAAACATATTTCATTTGGATTTCACCATTCTTAACCCTCTTTATTTTACTCATAACTATTATTTTTGAGTTTTATTATATTCCTTCATTGATTTTTGTTTCTTTCCTCCATCCACCTATACCATTTATCCCATATCTGGTAGAATTCTGATTCTTCTTTTCCCTGGATTTCTTTAGTTAGTTTGTCCATTTCGGCCCAGTCCATAACCTTTCTTATTATTTCATCTTCATTTGGGATTAATTTATTTTTCCATTTCTGGGCAAAGGCAATCCTTGCCGCTGTTAAGTATATAGTATTAAATACTGGATTTCTTTTTTGTATTTCACCGACATAATTCCTAATAAGATCTTTTAAGACTTTTAATTTGTTTCATATGTTCTACTTAGAAAAATATTGTTTTGAGTTTGTCCTCTTTCTTCAGCTTTCTCCTCAATGAAACCAGGCTTGCAAACCTACGGTTCAGATATAAAAGTTCAGAAGAAACCAAGTGATATGATGAAAATAATTTAGTGAAGGTTAACGACAGTCACACCTCACTCTCCTTATTCCTTCCTGTTCATAGAAGAAGAATAAATAAATATTGGTAGCAGATGTGTAGAGCCAATTGACCCCAGATGCACAAAATGTAACAATTATTTTCCTGTATCTAGAAAGACAAGTGGCATGTTTTATACTGCCCTTGCCTAGTTCCTTTGCACTTCTTATGAAATTATGTCAAATGCCCTTTTGGCACCTGAATCGATGATAAGACTAAAGCAATAGAGCCGAGGTGGCGCAGTGGTTAGGGTGCAGTACTGCAGGCCACTTCAGCTGACTGTTATCTGCAGTTCAGTGGTTCAAATCTCACCGGCTCAAGGTTGACTTAGCCTTCCATCCTTCCGAGGTGGGTGAAATGAGGACCCGGACTGTGGGGGCGATATGCTGACTCTGTAAAGAGGGCTGAAAGCCCTATGAAGCGGTATATAAGTCTAACTGCTATTGCTAATAGGGATCTGGAGGTGCCCTTGAGATTTATAGCTATTACACAAGGTATCCATTCTTGGATGTTTTTATGAACTTGACTTTTCCTTTACACTTGCAGCTGTATCCAAGCCAAATCAAACCACAATAGTATGGCAGATAAGCAAACAATTTCTATTTTTGCCAAAATATATGTGTAGGAAAAAGGGGTTCTGTGTAGAACCTGATAATGTAGAAGACGTTTGGGAGAAGAGATGCTGCAACTGTACCAGATTCCATGGCAGTATGGGGAATGTACCATGCTTTGGTACCATGCTGTGGCCCTTTAGAGCCGAGGTGGCGCAGTGGTTAAATGCAGCACTGCAGGCTACTGCTAGATCAGCAGTTCAGCGGTTCAAATCTCACCGGCTCAGGGTTGACTCAGCCTTCCATCCTTCCGAGGTGGGTAAAATGAGGACCCGGATTGTTGGGGGCAATATGCTGACTCTCTGTAAACCGCTTAGAGAGGGCTGAAAGCCCTATGAAGCGGTATATAAGTCTACTGCTATTGCTATTGCTTTATGACTTGTGGACAGGGCCGGATTTAGATGAAAAGAGGCCCTAGGCTATTCCACTTATGAGGCCCTTTTACCTCCCATTTTTAAGTTTGTAAATTGCATGAGAGACAATAAAATACATCATTACTGTGATATATATCAATATATATCAATATATATAGCTGGCCTCCCAACCGAGGGCGGCTCTGCTCTGCGGCAAAGGCAGCGAGGCCAGCCGCCTCCCATGCTGCGCTCAACTGCCCGGCTCGGCCCCCTCGCCCTCACCTGCCTGGCCGCTGGTGGGCTCTGCGTTGATGGGGCGGCTACTGGGAGTGGCCGTGCCTCTTGCCCCACTGCCGGTGCCGGGAACGTGGGCGGGCTCCCCAACTGCTGCGACGCTGGAACGATCTTAACCAATACATTTTTATGTTTGTGTATTAGTCATATGCGTAGAATTTCTCCTTATTTTCGGTTCAGTGTTTTAGTGTTCACTGTTTTTAGAATAGTGTAATTTTAATTTTGCTAACAATTTGAATGTAGGCCCCTCTTGATCTTGAGGCCCTAGGCTGAAGCCTAGTTAGCCTATAGGAAAATCCGGCACTCCTTGTGGACATGCTGGCTCAGGAATCTGGGAGTTGAAGTCCACAAGTCATAAAGGGGCCATAGTTCTCCACCTCTAATTTAGTAGGTTAGTGCACTACTTTCAGTGGTGGGATTCAAATAATTTAACAACCGGTTCTCTGCCCTAATGAATGGCTGGGTGGGCGTGGCTCAGTGGTCATGTGACTGGTGGCCATTGCCAACTCAACGTCACTCCCATCAATGGGTGCTTCGCCTTAGCTGTTACAATGTAATAAGGGTTAACAGGAGAGGCAGTTTCTGTAAGCAGGTCAATAAAGATTAGGCTAGAAATAAAACCAGAATGTTTCCTTCCTGCCTTCCTTACAGGATTAGCCCTGTAAAGTGGAAAAAAACAAAAGGAGATTTCTTCCAACAACCAGTTCTCCGAACTGCTTAAAAAGTTAACAACCGGTTCTCCCAAATAGGTGCGGACTGGCTGAATCCCACCACTACTTTCAATGCAACAATGAAGAATAAAACATTGGTGATATGCTGTGCATATATCACTCTTTCAGCTCCATTATTGTGGGAGATATATACTGTATAGCTGTCACTGTTTTTCTTGGTTTTGGTGTTTCTCATGATTCCCTTACATTTTGTTGCTCATCAACAACTTTCTTTACAGTTTTAATTTTAAATGTAATGTAATTTTCAGTGTTTATGGTAGCTGAAATGATAGCTACAATGTCTTAGTCATTCATTTGTATTTTACTGAAGCAGAAAATGGTATCGGAGGAAGCTAGATTTTTACTAAAAAAATCTTTACTTGAATGACTAAAACATTACTTTGTTGTTATTTGGGAGGGAGGAAACTAGCTATAAATCCAGTAATATTGGAATTTGATTGCACTATTATGCTGTATTGATTTGGGATTTGGTAGATGCTGATCTAATTGAACAGCAGATGTTCAAAATCACATCTTTATATCTACTGGGGCTTTGTCATTTTGGGATTGTAAAAGTAATGGGCTCTCCGCAGTATTCTCCAAAGTTCAACTCTAGGGAAAAAAAAACCAAAGAAGTAAAGTAAAGATTTATCTCGCGTTTTAAAAACGGCGATAAACCCAAGAGCGAGTTGAACTTTTTTGGTAGCATATTTTAGAGAGAAAAAAAAATCCCTAAACTGAACCTGCTAATTTGAAACATTCAAATAGATCTCATTCACTCTCTTGAGTATTGATGCTGAAATGGCAGCGCCATATGGGGAAGTAAAATATATGACAACAAAACTAATATACTGCGGTTGATTTCTGAAAAAAGTATCAAGAGATGATTTTAGCTGGCTGTGTTTTAATTCAATTAAATAGAGCACTACAGAGCGCAAGAAAACAGGACACGAATTCTTTCTTTTTATTCTCAGTTGCTGTAGAACTTTTAAAATCTTTTAAACATGAATAAACATATGGGAGGATCAGCTTGGTGTAGTGATTAAGGCACCAGCCTAGAAACCAGCAGGCCACAAATTCTAATCCATCTGGGTCACCTTGGGCCAGTTACTTTCTCTTAGCCCTAGGAAGCAGGAAATGGTAAACCATTTCTGAAAAAGCTAGTCAAAGCAGGCGCTAGGAGCCAATTTTGACACAAAGGCACAAAAACAAGAAAACTTTATCATAAAGCAGCCATTTGAGTTAATTCAAATGGTTTATCTGCTTCTAAAAAAAAAAAGAAAACCAGTGTTTGGATTCATGCTTGGCTTGATATCATATTGCAGTATCTGCCTACTGCATTGCCAACAAACATTTGTCTGGATCAGTTTCATGGCTTGGCCCTGGTGAAAGAGGGTACAATCATATTATACACTGTCAGACATCTTTCTGGCAAATTTGATGGGAGCATTTGTTGTAGTAGAAAAGCTAAGATCTGGTGCGGAGCTGGGTTCCTACCAGTTCGCACCTATTCGGTAGAACCGGTTCGTCAAATCTACCGAACCGGTTAGAAGAGGTTCCACCAGTGGACCCGGAAAGCAGGCCACACCTACAGAAGAGGTTCCAAAAATTTTTGAAACCCACCCCTGGTCCTTGGATATGATTATTCTACACTATCATGCTCATATTTATAAAACTCAGTGCCTCTGGGAAAGGTAAGGATGACTACTGCGTTTGTGGTGCAATCAGAACATTGCGTGTGTTGAAGTTGTTTTAACGCAAACCAAAGATGCCTTTTAAAAAACAAGTTTACATCATATTCTTATGCATGCCAGTGATGTGTGTGGGGTAATTTAAGGTGGTTCTGACAAGTGTTGTCGGCATCTTCATATCCGGTCACATGGGCGGCAAGCCACTCCCATCCGGTCACATGGGTGGCAAGCCACTCCCACAAAGGAGGCCACACCCACAGAGTAGGTTCGAACAATTTTTGAAACCCACCACTGTTTTGAACACAAGATGTGCAAATAAAGCCTTACAGGTTTGTCTACCATTCAATCTACTCACATCCTTTTATAGATCCTGCCATGGCTACATGTATTATCCGATGACCAATTTGGCTTTCTCCATTGTGAGGCCTACATTGTGAAGAGAGAAAAATAATCTCACTGGATTCTAAGCAAACTGACTTCACACTGCAGTTGCAGCCCCCATACCTAATTATCCAGGCTTTGTAAGGCTAACGTTTGAATTTGTTTTTGTTCTAAAAAACTTCTCCATCTGTTATGCATTTTATATTGTTTTTATGGGAATTCTTATTCTTCCTTTATAAGTCAACCAGAGCTATTAACGGAGTGGGTGGCATATTAATTTTCTAAATAAAAACTAAGAATTAGATAGTTTGGTGGGGGAGACAATGAAGCTAAAATACAGGAGAGGCAATAATTGAATGAAAGGCCACATGTTTGCAAGTTCATGGCTTCTGCTAATGGCATCTAATTTTTGGACAAATTCACATAGGAATGCTTTCCAGAGCATGACATGTTGGATCATATGGGATACGGCCTCAAGTACCAGTTCTGTGTACTGTGTCCCATTCTTGCCATTCTTTGCGAGCATAATATGGCGTGTAACTTTTGTGTACGGATGGGAAAAACAAGTGTCATCACTTTGATGCTGACTTATCAAACTTATGTGCCTTAAAACCAGAAAATTGCAATTTGTGAATTTTCCACTTTGCCAAACTTTGCAGGGTTTTTCAAAAATGTGTATACACAAAATTGCATATACAGTAAGTTAAAGTATATTTGCAACTATAGGATTTTATGAGGTAAAAGACCAGAGTACTCTGCTTCTTTTGTAAGAACTGTTACTACCAATTTAACAAATCACTCTTGCTTTCTTTCTACTAGATAGCTTAACTGCCGTTGCATTTTTTCAATATATCATACGTTGCTAAGTTTGGAAACCTGCTTAGATCAGCCTTCCAATCAGCTGATTCCACCTGGACCTATGTATGTCTCCTCAAATCCACTTCTGAATCTGAAGGCTTAAACTGATTCCGAATTCTTCCCTTTCTTGTTTTGTTCATCCCACTACTATTCTGTTATTGGTTTTTTTCCCCCCTTGCTTCTGTTCTTTAAATTTGCTTTAGGTGATTCATGGTTCTCTTTAGAAAGGAGAAATGTCGAAAATATCTTATAGGGTTATATTTAAAAGAAGGAATTATTTTAATGAAGGATTGTGGTGGGCTTCTTGGTATAGAAACCTTCATTCATGCAACTCCCTTGCTTTTTATATAATTTGGTTGGCTTAACGAAACACATTTCCTACATTCACATAATATTCTGTGAACGATGCTCCCCCACAAATAAAAGACATTATGTTTAATGATAATCTGCTTTAGTAAAGAAGGCCTTCAAGGACAAGGAGAAGACCTGCTCCCAAGACAGCAATCAGATAAACAAAATTTGAGCCTGGGCCAAGAAAGTAATTTGCAAAAATGCCTCAGAGAGCCTTCCCCTCCAATTCTCATGTATATAAAAGCAGGATGAAGGCTGGCACATTCACACTGGAAAGATTCTGTTATTTTTTAAAAAAACTGTTAGTTTTAATATAATTTAAATTTGTTCTATTCTAATAAAGTACAGTAGTTTTAGTTCTGCATGGCGCCTTTTTAAAAATCTGTGCCATCTATAAGGTTGACGTCAGATTTATGTAATATGCTTAAGTTAAATGGTCAGAAATGGTGGTAACAACAATAACTGGAACAATATCTCATGTCCATGAACCAAGAATTTAAGGCAAATAATGTGTGAAATAGTAATTAATAAAGAATTAGTAAAGAAAGAACAGAGTAATGGTAATCAAAAGAGAAAAGTACACCCTAAACATGATAATAGAGGGAACAAGCATAAAACAAGTATCAGAGTTGAAATATTTAGGAACAACATTTACAAGGTTTACTGAAGAATGGACAGCTAACTCCACTCCTACAATAAAAGGCAGAACAGATTACTACGAAGAAGCATCTCATACAAAGCATATTCATATCCACTTTATGTTACCAGTGCCAAACATGGACACTTACAATAACACATAAATGAAAGTTAGTTATTATGGAAATGAGATGTTTGAGGAAAGCTTCTGGAGTGACTAGAAGGGAATAAAATTAGGAATGAGATTATAAAGCAAAGAAATGGAATAGAAACCAATATTAAACTGCGTACAAAGACAGTAAATAAAATGGCTTGCCATCTGGAGAGAATGTTTAAGGATTCCATAAGGCATAGATAAAAAGAGAAGGTCAAAGAGCATGAGACAGACCAGTGGTGGGTTTCAAAAATTGTTCGAACCTACTCTGTGGGTGTGGCCTCCTTTGTGGGAGTGGCTTGCCGCCCATGTGACTGGATGGGAGTGGCTTGCCGCCCATGTGACCGGATATGAAGATGCCGACGACACTTGTCAGAACCATCTTAAATTACCTCACACACAGCACTGGCATGCATAAGAATATGATGTCAACTTGTTTTTTAAAAGGCATCTTTGGTTTGCGTTAAAACAACTTCAACACACGCAATGTTCTGATTGCACCACAAACGCAGTAGTCATCCTTACCTTTCCCAGAGGCACTGAGTTTTATAAATATGAGCATGATAGTGTAGAATAATCATATCCAAGGACCAGTGGTGGGTTTCAAATTTTTTTGGAACCTCTTCTGTAGGTGTGGCCTGCTTTCCGGGTCCACTGGTGGAATTTCTTCTAACCGGTTCGGTAGGTTTGACGAACCGGTTCTACCGAATAGGTGCGAACTGGTAGGAACCCACCCCTGAGACAGACCCAGAAGAAAATGGAAAGACAACATCAAATACATGTTACAGCAGCATCAAATGACAATGGTTGAAGACAAGAGAAGTGCAAGAACCAAAGTTTTGTTTGGTTCCCATTCAACACCCAAAGTGCTAAAAGACAAAGTAAAGAAGAAGAAAAATGGTGGGAAGTTTGATGAACCTCAACCATCCCATCACTGGGTAGTCTCACTAGTTCTTGCACTAATATAGCCACGGATGCCAGGTGAGATCATCAGGGGGACAAATGTTGAGATCAGGTTGCATCAATGCGATGTAAGCCCTGTCTCTTTTATGTACGAGCTACGATGTTGTACACATGTATGAATAGGGCGGAGACTTCTGTCTGTGTAATTTACCCAAATGAAAAAGCCTTGGATCATGCACATGCTTTTGCATAACCACAGAATATTCCTTAACATTAAGATTAAGATTTAAGATTAAGATTTAATTTATTTGTATGCCGCCCTTCTCCGGGAGGGACTCAGGGCGGCGAACAACTCAAAAGGGGAAAGGGGATACAAACACAATACACATAATTAAAATACACAAGAGTCATACAGCCATACAAGTCGAGAGGGGAGGGAAACTCATCAACCCCAGGCCTGCCAGCACAGCCAGGTTTTGATGGCTTTCCGGAAGGCCTGGAGAGAGGTGAGGGTCCGAATCTCCGTGGGGAGTTCATTCCAAAGGGCCGGAGCTGCAACAGAGAAGGCCCTCCCCCGGGTGGTATCCAGATGGCATTGGCTGGTAGACGGAACCCGGAGGAGGCCGACCCTGTGCGATCTAACGGGTCTGTGGGAGGTAATTGGCAGCAGGCGGTCTCTCAAGTACCCAGGTCCAATACCATGAAGGGCTTTATAAGTTACGACTAGCACCTTGAAGCGTATCCGGAGACCGATTGGTAACCAGTGCAGCTCGCGGAGGATAGGTGTAACGTGGGTGTACCGAGGTGCACCCACAATCGCTCGCACGGCTGCATTCTGGACGAGTTGTAGTCTCCGAATACTCTTCAAAGGCTGCCCCATGTAGAGCACCATGGAAGATGACAAGCAGCTTCTATTTGCATGAAATTGCCTTATGGTTTAACCATATATGGCTGTATATTGTAACTCCTTTGTTTCCAGGTTTTGCATTGTGTTGCTCAAACTACCCATGGCATAAACATTTTGAAGGAGAGAAAAAGAGAGAAGCGCCATATACACTTGTGAATAAGATGAAAAATTTAGGTGCTAATATGCACCCAACATTTTGTTTGGGTTATTGGTAGTGGATTTATCCACGAATATATAAAGTCATACTTTAAAAATATATATAATTGCACATAAGTCTATCTATGGATAACATGACCCATGAGTTCATCATAAAAATACCATGAAAAATGGGTAATCTCTGGATTATACATAGAGAAGCCAATGGTGAAAAGTAAAGCTTGCAAAAATTTTGAAAGTTGGTTATCCCCAGGCGGACTTAACAATATGCAAATATATACAACAATGTAAGGATTCTATGAATGAGAAGGAAAATAAAACATCAATTGATTTATTATTTGTAGTTACATTTGAACTATACAGAGAATTTAGTGTTAAGGAAATAGCAGAATTGCAAATAAAATTAGAATGCTGTAAATTATAATTCTTGCAAGGACATGGCTTGTGGAAGAATATATCTCTTTTTAAAATATTCAGCACCTATCTCAGGCTTAATATTGTGATACATGTAATTGTGTTAAACTTTTTTGAAATGATGCTGGTGAAGTATATTGGTGATTTTTCTTTTATCTCTTAGGATGTTCCAGTTAGAGAGAATGGGAAGCCTGAAGAGATAATTCTCTTTGAGCTGTTTCTTCTTAAAGGAACTTCTGACAGAGTTGTGGGCTGGGGAGTTTTTCCTTTATGTAATAATAATTTGGACATCGTGGATGGGAAGTTTAAGTGTCCTCTTCTCAGAGGTCATTATGATTCAAGAATTGATAGATTTCAAAAAATTGAAAAGTTGATTTCTTCTGATTTGGATCATTGGCTATGCAATCTTTATTTTCAGGTAGGTGTAATGTCTTTAAAGTGCTACATCTTAATTTAATATATTGTTCATGAATTTTTGCTAATGATTTACACTGTGTTAATCAAACATTTTTACTTAAAGCTCAATAGGACCATTCATTGGCTGTTTAGAAAGTAGATAATATGACATTATAAGTCTCTAGGGATACTCTAAAATATAGTCATCTTTATGATATTCTGGATTTATTATTCACCTGTATTCCATTACTTGCACTTAAACCTTCTAATATTTAATTAATTCTTTATTTCTCCTTACTTATCTTCTTCCAAAAACAATGTGAAACATACTACTACTAATTGTGCCAAACGTTTGGATTTGAGTACAACAAAAACCACTGGGATCATTAGGTTCAGGGGTTTTTAGAGAATGAGAAAGTCAAGATCTTGTGGGACTTCAGAATTCAGACTTACAGGCACTTGGCCCGCAACATGCCTGACATAACAATAGTTGAAAAGAAAAAAGTATGGTTCATATGAATTGAAGATAAACAGCAAGAAAAAAAATCACAAAGTACTGGGACTTGCAAATTGAAGTTGAGCGACTGTGGAAAAAGAAATCATGTGTTGTCCTGATTGTAATTGGAGCCCTTGGAGCAATACCCAAAGGGCTACCTCACTATTTGGAAATTTTAAAGTTATCAGACTTGAACATTCTGATTCTACAAAAAACCACCCTACTTGGAACAGCTTATATCCTCTGACGTTACCTTAACAGTTCCTAGGTCCTTGGTTAGGACTCGAGCTGTTGAGCTACCAACCAGCCCCAAAGGCTGTGAATCTCACCAAAGATTAACATAATAATAATAATAATAATAATAATAATAATAATAATAATAATAATAATAATAATAATAATAATAATACGTTACGACGTCCTAGGCCCCTGGGTGGGGCCCGACTAGTAACCAATGCCAAATCCGGCGAAACAACTGGCCGCTGTGATACAATTGTATAATAATAATAATAATTGCGGCACAATTCAGTAGCACAAATGATCCATTGGAATTTGTGCAAAAATTATAATATTAAAACAGCAACAAACTGGTGGGAACATCAGCCTGAAAAAGTCACCGAAAATCAGATGGTCAAGATCTTGTGGGATTTCCATATACAAACAGATAAAATACTGGTGCATAATACATCAGACATCACACTGGTTGAGAAAAATAAGGTCACAATCATAGATATCGCAATACCAGGTGATAGCAGGGTCGCCGAGAAGGAACATGAAAAAATCGCAAAATACCAGGACTTAAAAATCGAAATTCAACGACTATGGCACAAACCAGCAGTGATAATTCCAGTGGTAATTGGCACACTGGGTGCTATTCCCAAAGCACTGGAATTACATTTAAAACAGTTAAAAATTAACAAAATCACCATTAGTCAAATGCAAAAAGCCGCACTGCTTGGAACTGCACGCATATTACGAAAATACGTTACGACGTCCTAGGCCCCTGGGTGGGGCCCGACTAGTAACCAATGCCAAATCCGGCGAAACAACTGGCCGTTATGATACAATTGTATAATAATAATGCTATATCTGTGTTTAACTGCCGGTTCTCTTTCTACTTGTCTTACTATAATTTTAATACATATGGATAAAGTAAAATTGATATGAATGAAGAAAAAGATTGATATGCCTTGAAACGAGACTTCTCTCTAGTTGATGATTAAAGTAAACAATTATAATGAAATATGGGGGGATTTTATAAAAACAGTGTTGGTGGAAGGCAAAGGGAATAAACCTACTCAAGAATATATGTTGTTTTAGAGGGAATAAGGGCACAATTGGAATATATTGTATATTTTTAGTTGCTATAGAAAAAGAAATATAAGTAATAAAAATGGTCTCAAGGGGATGAGAGTGCACTCTAATATTTGTACTTTTTTCTTCTCTCTTTCTTTTTATATTATTTTGTATTATTTGTATTCAAAATATATAAAAAAATTAAAAACAAAAAAGAAACTAGACTTTTCTCTATCTTTATACAAAGAAAGTCTGGAATTCTGTTCAGAAACTAAACTGTTAAAAATATGAATTGGCTATATTTAGCTATAAAGTAATGTTTAAAACTGTATGACTTAAAATTTCCTTTCATATTTGAACTTCAAAGTCAGCTTAGGAGACCCATTGAGGATTATGGCTGTGGGGAATAATTGACTCCTTGGATTCACAAATTGATAGACAGTTGTGTTTTTAAATTATTGCGCTGCACACTGAGAGCACTTAGGACAAGAATTACAGGAATTAAGAAATAACTAATAACTGGTGGACCCATGTGGTGGGAGTTCCCAAAGAATCCTAGATTTACCCTTTTGATTGAACCTTTGAGAATATTAGCAGAATAATTTTGCATATGGCTGACCTATTCATACAAAAATGTTTTCTCTTATCAGATAATTAAACTTCCATGGTATTCAAATGAACAGTATAAATATGAAGTGGGCCTTCAGTCATCTTCAAAAATTCTTCAATATTCAAGTATTGCTGAGAAGGATGGGATTTCAAAAGAAACCATAGGTGGGTCGTGAAATGACAGACTAAATAAAATTCCTATCTACCATGATACTGTTTTAACATATTCTTTGGCTTGCATTCATTAAATTAAAAAAAAAACATTCAACATCTTATTGTACAGTTGTCTTCCCCGCCTTGTTCTACCTATATGCCACGGTTATAAGTGTTGTTGCCTTAACACATCTGGAAGAATCCAGTTATGGAAGCAAATTGTTGTTGTTTTAATCATTTATGGAAGTGATAAATCTTTTGAAATCTAAAGCCTTGCTGACATAAGCCAGGAAAACCTATCACTCTTTTATTTGGGGAGAGTATGAATGCTAGAGGTAACACAGAGTATTTCTTATGTTAAATGTTTGTCCAGGTGATGGGTTGGATCTAGCAAATCCAAAGTATTTCTCCAGTACATTCTTGACATTGGAAAAAAATATCTGACCTCTGAAACTCCAAGGAGCAGGAAGGAGTTTTTGATATTAGATATATCCTCTCAGATGTCTCTGCAAACTTTAAAATGTCTTAAGGATCCTGAATTGGGGATGCAGTGGCTCAGTGGCTAAGGCGGTGAGCTTGTCGATCAGAAAGGTCAGCAGTTCAGTGGTTCAAATCCCTAGCACCGCGTAACAGAGTGAGCTCCCGTTCCAGCTTCTGCCAACCTAGCAATTCGAAAGCATGTAAAAATGCAAGTAGAAAAATAGGAACCACCTTTGGTGGGAAGGTAACAGTGTAACGTGCTCCTTCGGCATTTAATTATTCCGGCCACATCCCCACGGAGATGTCTTTGGACAGCGCTGGCTCTTTGGCTTTCAAATGGAGGTGAGCACCGCCCCCTAGAGTCGGAAATGACTAGCACCTATGTGCAAGGAGAGTCTCTACTTTTTAAAGGATCATGAAATGCCATTTCAACCTTAAAAGGATATTAAAGATTCTGAGATGCCTTTACAAGATGTATTACCTTACAATTGATACACCATTCTAAATTACCAGATGCTGTGCCAATGTGCCAAACAATGTATTAGGAACCACCGAAGAAGTAGGACAGCATATGTCCCACTCTTCATTCTATGTAGACTTGATCTAACAGATGGATTGTTGTAAATCCTTGATTTGAATATGATACCTCCCTGAAAATATATACATAGATATTGCATATTTCCACTGTACCATAGGGGCAGATGCAAAGAATCATATATGAGTTATGCTCTGTTAAATGAATATGCTCAGATCTCTAGCTTTTTTTTAAAAAAAATCAAACCTACTGGATATACAGTTGAATAATTGAAACTCTACATCCCCCAGTCTGAAAACAGATATCCTTAAGAATAATTCTCTGTATCATTTGTATTTATTTATTTACTTGGAGCTTTCTTTAAAGATATTATTAGCTGTTAATATCCCCTGTGGGTTTGTTTTCTAATATATATCAGTTCAATGCTACAGTATGCTGTTTCTTCTAGTGATACGTTGCTAAGAGATTTAATAATGGGCAAACAAACACAACATGTGGTAATCCATTTCAAATTAAAAGTTTATTAAACGCTAGCTTGATGACTTTCTGGCTATTTACAATTAAAGGAGCAAACCTTAGGGAACTAGGAAACACGGGGTAAACCTTACAGCTTTTTCTTTCCAACAGAACAAATACATTTATGATCTGCAGCAAACTGATAGGTTGTATAAATACTCTATTTATTCGGTTGGGACACAACATAAAATTGTGCTAAAGTGACGCTAATGTTGAAATGCAAGCCAGAGAATAGACGAACCTAAATGACAATGAATTCTGCGCCTTAAGAAGACTCATTGAAACACTCTAATAATGAGAGACTAATCAGTATATGGGATTTTACCAAGTGTAGCTTGGCTTGAAAAACACAGTTTTATTTCTAAGTTACTCTCAATCTTGGCAATTTTAAGATGTCTGGACTTCAATGCCCAGAATTCTCCAGCCAGAATGAGTGAGGATCTAGGGTTTCTGATTGGAAGAAAAACTCTATCCCTCATTTCCCGAGGTCATTACTCTTCAGTATAGTTATTAATTCCAGGGTGTGGAATCTGTGAACCCCAGGTAATGCTGAATGACATCACCCATAGTGCCAGTCTGGTTGCATATTGTCCCTCATTTGATTAACTGGTCCACAGAAAATAGTTGAAGAATGGCATGATTGCGAGAGGTGACAATGGGAGGCTGAAACACTAGCAGAAAGATATGCAGACAATACTATTGCCGAAACTGAAATGAAAGAAGATGTAGAAGAGATTATACAGCATATTATATAGCAATCTATAAAAGGAAAGTGAAAAAAATGTCAGTTATTATAAATAGCAATAGCAATAGCAGTTAGACTTATATACCGCTTCACAGGGCTTTCAGCCCTCTCTAAGTGGTTTACAGAGTCAGCATATCGCCCCCACAGTCTGGGTCCTCATTTCACCCACCTCGGAAGGATGGAAGGCTGAGTCAACCTTGAGCCGGTGAAAATTGAACCGCCAAACTGCAGATAGCAGTCAGCTGAAGTGGCCTGCATTTCCATGCATTTGGCTGAATATCTAAATGTTTCATTGTTTAATTTACTTACGGCTGGTCTTAAATAACAGGAGATGAAATGTTAACATTAAACAGAAAGACATCAAACAAATTATTAAACATGCCATGTGATCCTGGCTTATTTATTGTTCTCCCATGTAACTGAAACCCAAGATCATGGTATGTAAATGCCTAATGCAATTTAGTCTCATTGCAAATATATATATATATATATATATATATATATATATATATATATATATATATATATATATATATATATATATATATATATATATATATATATATATATATATATATATATATATATATATATATATATATATATATATATGTTTTCTGAGGTTTTCGCGGGTGTTAGTATGTAGGTCTCTAGTTGTTCGGGTTTTCTCCCGCGTAGAATTGGAGGTGTCTTGGCGACGTTTCGACTACTCCTGGAAACACCAAACCTGAAGTAGTCAGCAGCAGCCTGAAGATGACGAATGTGACTTCGTCGAAACGTCGCCAAGACACCTCCAATTCTACGCGGGAGAAAACCCGAACAACTAGAGACCTATATATATATATATGTATGTATAAACTTTTGTTGGAGATGTAAAAAGATAAATAGCAGCCTCAGTTGAGTTGGACAATCCCATTCTCTGATCTCCTGGTCTCCTGATGTCAAAGGTCTCTGGAAGACATCTAGTTGCAGAATTTGGCTTCAGTTAAGTAACGTTCAGATCTGCTGGATAAAAGGTTAAAAAAAAGAGGCTTTAACACAACTCCGCAAATTGTTAATGGGAAACGTACTTTGACAGAACTGTTTTGCAGAGATCTGGCCCATCCCAATGTGATGCCGACTGACAGTGCTTTGCTGTTCCCGAAGCATAGAAACATGTGGAAGGAATTGTTCTTTCACATTTCACAGGTTGTCATTTCCTTCGCAGGGCAACCTCTGACCCCTCGGAGAGATTCTGACGCTCGCAAGGGAAGCATTCCCAGTGTTGAAAAGGAAATGAGAAAGCGGTTTAACATGGTGAGAGGTGGGAAATGGTGCATATTAGAACAAATTAAGAGGAAAATAACAAATGCCCTCATGGATAACGTCCAGCAGGTTAGAAACTTTCAGTATGGTGGGTAATTTGCTAACATTTTGGAACTAGATTGATTCTGTATAGTTCTTTTAAATTATGAAAACAGTGACAGCAACTACAATCTCACACATTTAGTAAGCCAGGGAGAAGTCGAAATTATACGTGGTGACATATACACACAACAGAGAGGCAGAGAGACAGTGATAAAGATTAAAAAATGAATTATATTAGGAAAAGTCAATGTACAGAAAAAAGTATGCATGGATTAAGAGATACACAGAAATGGTATATACTAATTATATTAACTATCATAATGTCAAAGCTGGAATCACAATAGAATAAAGTTTCAGACATTCATCGAGGAGGCAATAAGGATGAAAGTATGGATATCCAAAATAATTTTCTCCAGATTGTTGTACAATGTTCTATTTCTAGTAATCAGTAATAAGTCACTGAACAAATGCAGCAATCTTAGTTCTAAACAAGGCTTTATAAATTCATGGATGCTTCTTTTTTAAGTCACTCTTTAAAACTCCAAGTAGCAGTCCTAGTAGTCCTTGTTTAACGACGGCCAATTTAGCAAGTTACAACAGTGATGAAAAAGCAACTTTGCAACCAATGCTTGCATTTAGGATCTTCACAAATATGTAAAGTAGAGGTGGGTTCCTACCAGTTCGCACCTATTCGATAGAACCAGTTCGTCAAATCTACCGAACCGGTTAGAAGAGGTTCCACCAGTGGACCCGGAAAGCAGGCCACACCTACAGAAGAGGTTCCAAAATTTTTTGAAACCCACCACTGGTCCTTGGATATGATTATTCTGCACTATCATGCTCATATTTATAAAACTCAGTGCCTCTGTGAACGGTGTGGATGACTACTGCGTTTGTGGTGCAATCAGAACATTGCGTGTGTTGAAGTTGTTTTAACGCAAACCAAAGATGCCTTTTAAAAAACAAGTTTACATCCTATTCTTATGCATGCCAGTGCTGTGTATGAGGTAATTTAAGGTGGTTCTGACAAGTGTCGTCAGCATCTTCATATCCGGTCACATGGGCGGCAAGCCACTCCCATCCAGTCACATGGGCGGCAAGCCACTCCCACAAAGGAGGCCACACCCACAGAGTAGGTTCGAACAATTTTTGAAACCCACCACTGATGTAAAGTAAAGGAAAGCTGAAGTAAGATCATAGTCCCAGTTGTGGTTTCACTATTTCACTTAACAACTGAGCTGATTGTCCCAATTGTGGTTGTTCATTGAGGACTTCTTGCATACAAAACTACTGCTTTGGAATGGCTTTAGGAAAGATGTAAAGGGGAAAAAATAATAAAAGAAGAAATAACCAAAGTTTGGTGAATTTCGATATTCAGCAAAAACAGGCCAAACCAAAATTGACGAGAAAACGAGAAACACAACAGTATAATTGGCAACACAATGCAAGTCATCTTTAACATCTGCCAGGTGATATGAAATAGGTGGCATTTATAGGCTACGGTAAACCAATCTGCATGGCTGGTAAAGTACGGCTTGCCAGCTGGGATTGTGGGTGCTGGTTTGCGGTGATGTGTATGTAGGGCTAAAAGAAAATGATGGACTTGGTATCAGCTGGAAAGATCTTAGGAGAGTTGACATTTATAGCTGACTTATGAAGCAAACGCTGCGAGAATACAGCGAGCTTTCCTTATATCGCTTCCCATTTTATACAATTTCCATAGAGGCATGGCTCCTGCCCTGGAACATGCTTCTTTGTATCTGCTATATATATGATGTAAACGTAATTACCTGGGGGAAAAAAAAAACACCCAGAGGCTTCTCCCATCAATAAATCCTTAGAGGCAGTGTTTCAAAAGGATCATTGACATTTGTTAAAATAAAAGAGTGTGTGCCCTTCATTCTTCAAACCTAGAAAACTTGCACATGGGTTTGAACAGATACGATTTTTAGGCCACAAATATTCTGCAAACCTATTGCCGCATGGTAACACAATTGGGTGCCTATTGTCCAATTTGCGGAAACAAATGAACAAAATCAGCGGCTTGTTAGTCTTCATTTCATTTCAGTTGCTTAGCCCTGCTCCCAGGACATCCTCACTAATAAGACTTAATATGATGCTTAGCAGTGGTGGGATTCAAATAATTTAACAACTGGTTCTCTGCTGTAATGACCAGCTGGGTAGGTGGCGCTTGGCAGTCATGTGACTGGGTGGGCGTGGCCAACTCAATGTTACACACGCCGATGGGCGGTTCGTTTTAGCTGTTACAATGTAATAAGGATTAACCGGAAAGACAGTTTCTGTAATCAGGGCAATAAAGATTAGGCTAGAAACAACACCAGAATGTTTCCTTCCTGCCTTCCTTACAGGATTAGCCCTGTAAAGTGGGAAAAAAATAAAATAAGATTTCTTCCAACAAACAGTTCTCCGAACTGCTTAGAAAGTTATGAACCAGTTCTCCCGAACAGGTGCGAACTGGCTGAATCCCACCACTGATGTGTACAGTGACATCATCACACATATGCTGCAATTATGAATTTGTGTCCCCAGGTAACTTAAACTCATTGCATTTGTATGATGTCATCCTATACATGTCATAATCTATAACCTCTTGCTTCCCTGTAGCCATCTATGAGACAATGTTGAGTTGGCCACGCCCACCCAGTCACATGACCACCGAGCCACGCCCACCCAGCTGGCCATTAGGGCAGAGAAACGGTTGTTAAATTATTTGAATCTCACCACTGGTACACATGTTATTCTGGTGGCCTTGCAGTTTGCTATGGATGACACTGGATTCTTTGATAGGTCAATTGACAATTTTATTAATAAGTTCTCCAATTCCAATTTCCAATGTAGAAGTTGAAGCAGGAGAAATATCCATATATATTTGCCTTCCGCTCCATAGTGTGAATCTGCTTTCATTTCTACAGTGAGTTCCAAAGTGAATCTGCTTTCATTTCCGCAGAGAACAGAAACAGGCTGGCTGTTTGTCAAGATGAAGCCTATGAATTGTTGGCTGTTCTTGTGATATGTTTAAGGCCGTAGAGTGGAAAGAGTTGACTTCACTGCACCACAAATGCAGAATGAAAATTATGTTAGCCAAAGAGGGGCTTTTCCAGTGGCTGCATTCTGATTCTGCATTTTGATTCTGTAACTCCCTTCCAAGCTTTCTCATCAATAATCTGTCAGAATTGTAATAGAAGCTGATGGCATAAGCTAGGAGGCACACTTTCCTCATAGAGAGAAACTTTCTCATGGGAAACTGGGACTGAAATGCTGGCAAGGGGGACAAAAGAATTGGTAGACATAAAACGGAGAAGGGAGTAGGGCACAGGGTGATAGCTGGCGATTTAAAACGGATTAAAGATTTTTTTTAAAAGTAATTTTATGAAACATAATTAAAAAGGGAAAAACTAATACACATTAGGGAAAAATAAAAGAATAAGGAAAACAGAGCAAGTACAGAAAATTAAAAATGGAAAATAACGATATGGTAAAGAAACAAAATATATATAAAAACTGACTTTATCCTTCACCACCACAAGTGATCTCCATTATGGCTAATGGCAAGGGTTTGTTGATACAAAACATATAGCTAGCCAAGCTGCCTATCCCTGCCTTAAATCTTTACACTTCTATCTCTAGAAAGATGCACTTTCAATCTTCTTCTACTTTTTTTTTTTCACTGTGAAAATACATTTATTTCCATTTCATTCCATACAATCACATGCATACTGTGCATAACCGGGGCATATAACATTGAATAATAAACACAGCCATCGCTTTTATAGACAATACCCCCCAAAATACAAACCCAATATACCACCTTGACCCACCATACACCCTCTTTCACCCCCCTCCAACTTTCATTCTTCCTTCCAACATACCCCTCTACTTCCTACTTCCTACTTCCCCTCCCCCTCTATCACTCCTCTCTCTCAATACATTCCCTCCCTTCCTTCTCCTCCTGCTTCCAATCCTCTCTCCCACCCTCTCCACCCCTCCTTCTTCTTTCACTCTACTCCTCCCTTCGGTGTACCTCTATTGTCTACCAATATGTTCAGCTTGTCCTATTTTTACACTAACATTAAAAAGCCACAGTATACAAGTGCAATCATGTGCTTTAAGATCTAAAATCTTCTTCTACTTTTAATGACCCTATAATCCAGTGGTGGGTTTCAAATTTTTTAAGAACCTCTTCTGTAGGTGTGGCCTGCTTTGTGGGAATGGCTTGCTGGCCATGTGACCGGGTAGGTGTAGCTTGCCAGCCATGTGACTGGGTGGGAGTGGCTTACCAGCCCTGTGACTGGGTAGGCATGGCCAACTTGTAAAATGTGGTGAAACTCACTTAACAATGCTCTTGCTTAGCAATCAAAATTTTGGCTCAGAAACTCTGGCATTTGAAGCACGCAAGTCTTAAAGCTGTCAAATTACAAGACCCTTGCACCCCTAACCCTTTAGAAAAAAAAATCCCAGGGGTGTTCAAACTTGACAGCTTTAAGACTTGTGGACTTCAACTCCCAGAATTCCTCCTCTCGCTCTTCATCTTGATGATGTGCAGACGGGCGGGGGAGGGAGCTAGAACCGGTTCTAAATGGCACTGTAGATTTGTGGAACCTCTTCTATAGAAGAGGTTAGAACTGGCAGGAACCCACCCCTTGCGGGGTGGACTCTAGGCAACTGAATGGAGCTGTGTGCTTACTGGCTGGATGCCCTTCCTGTCGCCAATGCGGAGTTTTGTTCAGCAGATATAGCCTCATTGTGCCCAAAGATGCCCAAAGATGCCCTTTCAATGCCATAGGGAAATAGAGACCCCAGTAGAGATTCAGAAATTTATTCAGGTTCCCCATTTGTGACTTAAATTCCTATCTAAGAGTATCTGATATCTTTTTTTTTGAAATGTGCTAAACTGCTAATCTCCTTGGATTAGGACATATTGCAATTATAACTGAATACCTCTGAACAGCATCAAATTGAGGAAGATTGGATAAAACCAGGTGATAACTTGCAGTCCTCAAAGGGTGATGTGATAGATGTCAGAATCAGTTATGGAATCTCATGTTTCTATTGGGTAAAGTTGTAGTAACAGATATACCCTACATGTAGAAAAACATTAAAAACACTAGATGTATCATTTGTTAACTCAATGGGATGTTCCTTTTGCGATACAGGAAACAAATCTTCAGCATGAGAAGTTTGAGAATGATAGAATGGATAGGGGTAATCTTTTGGGGCTCATTTCTAAAACAGTTACAGCAAAATAGTCAATAGAAATGATTATGTTTGAATGCAGTATATAATTATCTGCAGACTTGTCAGTAAGATTTTCATTTTAATTACAATTTCTGGTGCAGCTGTTCTAACTCATCTTCCATCATCTCGTAGTTGATAGGGCATTTAATTAGCACTGTATAACATATTGTGGTCAATTATAAAATGCTATAAAAAGAGTTTAGTAAAGGCAAACTAACTACTGTATGCCTTTCACGTTGTTTTCTTAAAACGGAAATTTTACACAGAATTTTACAACACACGTTTTCTTCTACCAGCTATGAAAACCCCCTATGATTATTACATTTTAATTTTTTTTTAAAAAAAATAGTCTGAAGATGTTACATATCTATCTGATTGCTGGCCCCATTAAGATCTTCTTAAAGTAATAGATTGGTTTAATTCCTTTCAGCCAAGAAGAACTGGTAGCCTCTTAAGTATTTTCCATATTTCTTTGTGACCCGACAAATGCGTGCACGACAAAAGCTCGTCAACAAAACTGCAGTGAGAAAGCCGCGATGTCATTAGCGCACCCACAACAGCGCACCGGCAAAACCGCGCCCACAAAAGCGAGATTAGGGTTAAGGTAAGGGTTAGGGTTAGGGTTAGGGTTAGGTTTAGGGTTAGGTTTAGGTTTAGGGTTAGGGTTAGGGTTAGGCTTAGGCTTAGGCTTAGGCTTAGGCTTAGGCTTAGGCTTAGGCTTAGGCTTAGGCTTAGGCTTAGGCTTAGGCTTAGGCTTAGGCTTAGGCTTAGGCTTAGGCTTAGGCTTAGGGTTAGGGTTAGGGTTAGGGTTAGGGTTAGGGTTAGGGTTAGGGTTAGGCTTAGGGTTACGGTTAGGATTAGGATTAGGTTTAGGTTTAGGGTTAGGGTTAGAGTTAGGGTTATTACCTTGTTTTCGCGTTGTTTGTTGATGGCATGCTTTTGTCGGCGGGCTGTTGTGGGCGCGCTAATGACATCACGGTTTTCTCACCGCGGTTTTGTCGGCGCGCTTTTGTCGGCGCGCTTTTGTCGTGCGCACATTTGTCGGTGAACCCCCATTAAGATCTTCTTAAAGTAATAGATTGGTTTAATTCCTTTCAGCCAAGAAGAACTGGTAGCCTCTTAAGTATTTTCCATATTTCTTGCATTGATGTGACTATAGAAAGTACAAAAATAAAATAAAAAAATCCCCAAAAAAGAAGTTTTAAATGTACCAAGCTAAGGTTTACTTAATTAGAACCTTGAGGCAATAAAGGGAGCCTTTTTTAAATTCTGTGAATCTTAATATGCTAAATAATGCAAAGCTTCAACTCTTCAAGCATAAGACACACATCTGGACGCTTAACATTTAAATTACAGGGGGAAAAAATCCCTTCTAATTCTGTGGTAAATGTCTTGAAGAAAAGAATGGCAAATGTATCCCAACCAAATGTAATTTCATTTTAGATTTTCGACGTGTTTAATTGTGCAGCCTTTTGCCAGCCTCCCTTTCTTTTATTTATGACACATTTTCTTTTTTTTCCTTCTGTATTTTTATTGATCTTTAATTTAAGCAACTCCTCACTGTTTATGGCTGTTGAAGAATTACATCGCATTCTACTAGGAAATCTATCTAGAGTTAAAAGTAATGAGCTCAGTGATACAGAAAATAAAGGAAAGAATACAAGCTTAAAAAAAAAGGCCCTCCACAAATTAAAGTCACCCAACTCACAAGAAAATGATTAAACAACGCTATTACATTTATTTTCATTTCAGCTTTTCACATGGATGCTTTCATCCTTCTTATCCTTTCATTTCCATCAGAGTATTATGGGCTAGACAGCTTCCTAGGCAAGAGCACATAGGCAAAAATACATACCATGCATTCATATATAGTTGGAAAAGTACTTGTGTGGCCTTAGTTGCAATAACCACTACGAAGTCAAGGATGATATGGGAAACTTCCTTTCTTAATCAGAAGAAAGAAAGGAACTTGATCTATTGAAGTGCTTTCTCTCCTCTGAAATGAAAAAAAAAACAAACAGATTTTTTGTGAAACTTCATTGTAATGGGCACAAATGCAACACCAACATCAACATGTCAATTTACATCATTTGAATAATGATAACATTTTGTAACACACATTAACCAAATATTAGTTGCTACAATTAATTCTTCCCTGGGCCTAGAGTGCTGCTTAGTCCAAAATTATTTTCCTCTCCTCAAATCCTCAGTTTTTATTAGTTTATTATGCACCATCAAATCAATGTCAGTTCTTAGAGATCATGTAGCTAGATGGAGTTTTTTTCTACGGTAATCTCTTGCCACGTTGATCATTCAGGTCTTCCCACAATAGATCCATTGCTCCTATAATTAAGAGTTGCCTTGTGATGAGACGGATGGCAAATACTTTTAATAAATCTTCTCTCTCTCTCTCTCTCTCTCTCTCTCTCTCTCTCTCTCTCTCTCTCTCTCTCTCTCTCTCACTCTCTCTCTCTCTCTCTCTCTCTCTCTCTCTCTCTCTCTCTCTCTCTCTCTCTCTCTCTCTCTCTCAACCAAACCTGGTACACAGATAATTTATTCTCTGGAAAAAAATACTGTGGGGTAAGACACCCCTAACATCTCACAGGGAGTGTGTTCTGTTAAGATACAGCCTGTTGTGCTTCAAAATGGCTTCTACTGTCAGTGCAGTTAAGTTGCCATTGTAATGGCTTCACAGTATTCCTCAAAGGGGCTCCCTCTGGTAAGGGGGAAAATCCAACATTAGAAATTACGTTTGGTCCGGATATTTCCTCCCTATAAATAAATACCCAGGGAACACCGGGTTATCAGCTAGTAAATAAATAAAATTAAGACCTTCCATCTTACATGTTGATCATCTTCTCTTCTTTCCTTCAATTACTCCTGGCATCATAAACCTCTCAAGTGAGTTAGGTCTTTGAATAATGTGTCCAAAATATGATAATGTTTCAAGGTCCTTTATACCTCAAGTAAGATATGTTGATTTGTTCAAACACCCATTTCTTTTCTTGGGTACCTTTGATGTTCTCAGAAATCTTGTCTAATGCCCAAGTTTGAAAGGATCAATTTTTTTTCCTATCCTGCCTCAGGATCAAGTTGCTTTTATTGTGTGCCACAGGGATTATCGTTGTCTGCAAGATTCTGATCTTTGTAGACATATCCTGGCATCTGAATATCTTTCCCAAGGACTTCAGTGGGAATGTTCCATGAGCAGAACATTTTCAGTTTCAGGTATCAGAGTAGTGACATTGACATAGTCATCAGTTATTGATGTTTTTTCCTTCAATTTTAAAACCACATCCATCTCCTTCCAATTCACCTTCTCTCAATATATAATCTGCATATAGATTGAACAAATAAGGTGTATAGCCTTCTGCCTTGTTTTCCAACCTGGAACCAATCCATTTTGTTCTGCCTGGATTGTGGTTTCCTAACTTGTGTCTAATTCTTGCATGAGGAAAATGAAATTTGATTTTGATTTTGATTTCATTGCATTTATATGCCGCCCTATTCCCGGAGGGACTCAGGGCGGCTCACAAACCAAAGGTAGGGGATACAAACAAGAGGGAAAACAACAAACAAGGAACTACTGAAAGAATTTAAAAACAATCAACAGCCACACAATTCGAGCGGGGCCGGGAAATGTTCTGGAATTGTCCTTTTTCTAAGGATGTTCAACACAATCAAACGCCATTTAGCACCTACTGATTTTTTAAGAAAAATTCTTTTTCTTTCTCACTTATCCAGGATGCATCATCAATAACATTTCATGCCAGTTTGAACACTTGGCATCCATCTAGGGCATTAATCTGCATTGCATAAGCCTAAGCATTATTTTGCTGGTGTATAAAGTTAAGAAAATGATGCAATAGTTTTCACTATTAAGACACTATTAAGTCTACATCCTTTGTTATTTATCTTTGGTCTTTTGCAATCTGTTAGCCACTGTGTCGTTCTCCAGATTTGCTGGTATATCTTGATCATAACTAATTCTTCCCCTGTTGTTCATATATCTATAAATATTCCATCAATTCTTGTTGCCTTCTGACTTGGTAATAACCAGAGTGGTGACATCATCTTTTGTTCTAGATGTGCATCTAATTAAATGGTATTCTCTTGGAAGTTGACATTTCTACTTACAGAATTTCAGCACATTCTTTCCATTCTTCTGTTTGACCTTCTTGAAAGCAGATAATATTTATTCATTGTTTTTCTTTTGTGTCATTTCAAATTTGGAACCCTCCTTTTGAGTATGGGAATCTTTTGGAAGACTTTTCTTTTTTAAAAACATGAGTCTTTTCGTCTCTCCTATTTTTGTAGATGGTGTAGTGTTACTAATTGTCTCTTCTAATAGCTACCTGAAATAATTCATTAAGATCCTTTCTGAAATTTTTGTCTTTCTTGGTTTTGGATTTTATTCTCCTCTACGTAATTTCCACTGATACTTCTGACATCCAGTTTGCTTTCTTCTGTTTCTTCATGTTTGGCACCCTCTTTTCACATTCATATTTTCATCAACTTATTTAAGTTTACTCCACAATTCCTCTGCTTTCCAAACAATGGAGTTCGGGACTTCAAAGCAATTTCTCATGTACTCCTTAAAAATGGAAGCCTATGCTGAAGATTACATCATGGAAAAGAGTCCCCCCCCCCATTTTACTTTAAGACAAATTCCTTTTGTGTCCAATCACAATTGGCCAATAAAGAATTCAATTCAATTCAATTCAATTCAATTCAATTCTATTCTATTCTATTCTATTCTATTCTATTCTATTCTATTCTATTCTATTCTATTCTATTCTATTCTATTCTATTCTATTCTATTCTATTCTATTCTATTCTATTCTATTTATCTTGACTTGGAACCTGCATTATCTGCAGCATGAGATCTCACAATCTATATATGAGGTTGATAGAATAATAGAAAAAAAATGTACTTGCATGTTGACAATTATTCATCATTGGGTAATGATAGTCTTGGCTAATTTTTTTAACCTATGCCCTCCTTGCTATAGCAAATCAATCATAATATTAAAATTTTAGCTATGAAATCTGTGCCTTCAGCCTCAAATTTATCCTGAAACATACCTGACAAAGGCTTAAAATATATTTTATTCCTGGTACTCTCTACAATGCCATTATTCTACACGCACATTCATATTGTGAATATTAAATTAAATTACATTAATCATTAAAATCCTACTATATCTGTGAAAAAGAAGATAATTTATAGTGTTTTTCTTTTTAACATTGGATTATTTCCATCAACATTAGTTAAACAGTGGTAGAGAGGCAGTATATCAAATAATAGATTAATAGCCTGATGCATGCCTTTAAGAATAAAATTCCATAACTTTCTGTCCAGACCCACTGAGACATTTTTTGTGGTCTCTGGAACCCAGAGAGTTTCAGTGGTGCCAAGAAAAAAATAGCATGTTTCTGCACATTTTTCTCTTTTAAGGAAAACAATGGGGGTGGGGCATAACTCTTTTTGAGAGACTGAAGAGATCCAAAATGATGGGCAGTGGTGAATTAAGGCTCACTGGTGCTCTAAGCACTGACAAATCTTGTCCTTTGTACCAGGGCTGGGTTCTGGCAGTCACTACTGCTGGTTCGCTTGTGGATGCGCCCCATGCATGCGGTTGATGCGCTTTGCGCATGTGCAGAAGCAAAAAACAAGATGGTGGTGTGTTGTGGCCCAGCAGGAGCCATTGGAGCTGCCACCAGACTCTGACAGCGAGGGGCCCTATGAGTCGGCTCTGGAGGATGTGCAGGACCCTGGAAAAAAACCCCAGGGGTGTTCAAACTTGACAGCTTTAAGACTTGTGGACTTCGACTCCCAGAATTCCTCCTCTCGCTCTTCATCTTGATGATGTGCGGACGGGCGGGGGGAGGGAGCTGGAACCGGTTCTAAACGGCACAATAGATTTGTGGAACCTCTTCCAAAGAAGAGGCTAGAACTGGCAGGAACCCACCCCTGAGTTAGAGGAAGAGTGATTTTCAGAGCCATCCAGGGGACTTCTATATCTCAGCCTAATTGCTGCTATTTCTGCTCTTCGGCTGTTTTGTTGGCCTGAAGAGGATAGCAGTGACATCTTATTTGAGGCTGATCAGAGCATTGCACTGTGCGCAATTAAGTTATTAATGTATTGTTATTAAAGGGCACGAAATGTTTCTGCCCGGGGCAGTTACTGTGAGAAAGAAAATGGTTCCTGGAGCCACACCTTACTGTCTCTGACTTGAATGGGTTTTGAGTCATGTGCATGATCAAACGTAGCCCAGTGAATGACGTCCATGTATACATTTAATCCATTTAATGCCTTTCTGTGTTGCACCTTCAGCATAACAATACAGATGCTTACGCAACGTGTGCCTTCAGTATCTGCACTTTGCGAGGTGAATCGGTTTCGAAATCATAAAGGCTTTTCACACTCCTGCTGTCTAAGTTGCAGGGCCTATTACAGAGATGCATGTTAGAAAACCTTAGGGGAACAGGCAAGGGGGAAAAAAGATCCATCCATTTTATGTTTATATTTTAGAAATATAATAATGATAGCATAACACCTAGAAATAATAGCATGACAACGTAACCACGGTGCCACATTGGAATATCTGCAAGAAATATCATTTGCCTGCAAGCAAGACAGGTGGGACCACAAAATGGAAAAAGTAATAGAAAACGAGGAAGCTAAAATGCTTTGGGACGACGGAATTCAAGCAGGCAGTCACCTGCCACATAAAATCCCCAAACCTTAGCAACTGTTGGTGAGCAAGACGAAAAAGTCTGCATAGTGGATGTGGCAGTTCCTGGATGTGGCAGTTCCTGGAGACAGCAGACTAGAAGAGAAAGAACAGGAAGAAATGACAAAATACAAAGGGTTGCAAATTAAAGGTAGCAAAAGAAAACAAAGGTAATACCAATAGTAATAGTTGCCTTGGATGCAATCCAATCTCAAAGCATCGGTAGCACCACTTGAATACCACTGGCACTGCAATGTTGGCTTTACAATGGTGCCAGTCAAACCATCAGGAACTTATTCCCTAATGTTTTAGATCAGGATTGTCAAACGCGGCTTATCGTCATCCATGGTGGCATCACATGGCGGTATCGTGACTTTTTCCCCATTCACTAAACTGGGCATGGGTGTGGCCATCGTGTGAAGCATCTGGCCCATGGGCAGCAAGTTTGACATCCCTGGCTTAGATAGTCTTAAAGCAATTGTAGCCTAAAATGGTGGCACGGTGGTTAGAATGCAGTATTGCAGGCAAACTCTGCCCACAGGTCAGGAGTTTGATCAGAGGTGGGTTCCTACCAGTTTGCACCTATTCGGTAGAACCGGTTCATCAAATCTACCAAACCGGTTAGAAGAGGTTCCACCAGTGGACCCGGAAAGCAGGCCACACCTACAAACGAGATTCCAAAATGTTTTGAAACCCACCACTGGTCCTTGGATATGATTATTCTACACTATCATGCTCCTATTTATAAAACTCAGTGCCTCTGTGAAAGGTAAGGATGACTACTGCGCTTGTGGTGCAATCAGAACATTGCGTGTGTTGAAGTTGTTTTAACGCAAACCAAAGATGCCTTTTAAAAAACAAGTTTACATCCTATTCTTATGCATGCCAGTGCTGTGTGTGAGGTAATTTAAGGTGGTTCTGACAAGTGTCGTCGGCATCTTCATATCCGGTCACATGGGCGGCAAGCCACTCCCATCCAGTCACATGGGCGGCAAGCCACTCCCACAAAGGAGGCCACACCCACAGAGTAAGTTCGAACAATTTTTGAAACCCACCACTGAGTTTGATGCTAACTGGCTGAAGGTTGACTCATCCTTCATCCTTCCAAGGTCAAGATTCTTGGGAGAAATAGGCTGACTCTGTAAACTGCTCAGAGACTGTTGTAAGGTGACATATAAGTCTAAGTGCTATTGCTATTGCTAACTGCTATTGCTAACTGTAACATTGGGGAATCCTTGGTGCTCTTGGTGCTTGTGAATGAGGGGTTTGTCCCCCATTTATATACAGTAGTTTGCACTACCAGACTGTGTGTAAACAGGCAGCAACCCGTATGAGCACTGATGATATTACTTAGACAGGTAATTAAACAGCTGCAAGCAAATTACCAAGTTCACAGAGCACAAAGTACAACCCTGATCTACATATATTGTTTTGTTTGTTTTGTTTTATTAGGATTTATAGGCCGCCCTTTTCCCTGAGGGGACTCAGGGCGGCTTACAATCATAGGGAAGGGGGTGAAATGCAAAAACAAACAATATGTGAATAAAATAAAATGATAAAAACACAACTTGCATTCAACACTCAACACTCGGGCGGGGTGAAATTGGAAACCTATCCCCAGGCCTGTTGGGATAGCCAGGTCTTAAGGGCTGTGCGGAAGGCCTGGACGGTGGTGAGGGTGCGTATCTCGACGGGGAGGTCGTTCCACAGGGATATTCCCTTCCGTTGAAATGCAACGTTGATGAATTCAGCACTCTTGCAAGACCGAAGTTGAAAGTGTGGGAATCAATGCTAATGGAATCTCCTTGGGAGTTATCAGTTAAGATCCTACATGTTGCAGAATGAACAAGATTGTTCTTCAACAAATGTAGCACTATCTCCACAAGCACTAGATCCACAAGTACTATCTCTGTCATCCTTGAGTAATAAAGAGATAGAAAGCTGCCAATTAACAAACTAATACTTTAGATCCTGAAGAGCTGGCGCCAATCAGAATCATTAGGAGGTTGGGCAAATGGCCTTACCCAGTATAAAACAGACTTCTGCAGTTCCAAATATTCTCTCTTGAAAACATGTATCTTCCCCTGTATTCATGAAATGATTTTCTTACAGTGATGCTATTGTACAAATAGACATACAAAACTGGGAACATTTGATGGGAGCAGCGCCTTAAAACAGGGTTTCACATTCTGAGTCTTTCCAGATATTTTTGTCTTTAATCTCTGTCCTCCCTAATCAATTTTCACTAGGCTTGATAGATATTGCAGGCTAAAACGTCAAATAGACAATTTGAGTAAGAGTCCTAAGATCTCCTGCTTGCTATTTTCAGCTCTTTTAGGAATGTTATTTATGAATGTCAATTTTAGATGAAGAAGAACGATTCGAATGATGCGGCCATGCCAAGCAGTTCTAAGATCAGACTTGATGCTGATGATGGCGTATTACGGTCTTATCAGGAGGAATTGGAGAAACATAGATTCTCTGTACGGTGAGCCAACCTACATTTCGTGGTTTATTTTTTTGTTTGTTCGTTCGTTCGTGGAGAACTATGTAAAATGTATTTGGGATGGTGAAAAAATACAGGCAAAACTTTCTAAGGGGACGTGACAGTTGAAACAAGTGGTGATTTAGTACCAGAGCTGTTCATCATTTCAAGAATCAGAAAATACATTTCATTTCTCCTGTTGCTGGAAGTGATGCCGTTTGAATAAGCCATAAAAATGAGTTCCTGGCCATTTGTGGTTATTAAAGGCCCCTGGGCACTTCTCTGAAAAGGGTAGCTGCTAGAGTAACAGTTCTAACCACAATATCCTTGCCAAATCCTAATTTTATAATCTGCCTGCTTCAGTTTCGCCCGGGGTTTTCAGATAAAACTTCCCGGCCTCTGCCATTCTCTCCTTCATCTTCACCCAAAAGTGTTTCCACCACCTATTAAGCCGTCGTCATAAGCCATTCAAAATAGATAATCACTGCAAAAGTAATTTTCACTTTGCTTTGAAAAGAGGAGGGTGGCACAAAAAACTGTGTAAGGCTTCTGCAATGTAACAACAGTTGTATGTTTAAATTGTTCAATATCATCCTGTTTGTGCCCACTCCCCTAAACCCCAGCCCCTCTTCCTTAGATGAGCACTGCTGACGTGTGTGGGCTGGAATATTTTTAACAGCCTCCACTGCAGTGGTGGGATTCAGCCAGTTCGCACGTATTCGGGAGAACCGGTTGGTAACTTTCTAAGCAGTTCGGAGAACCGGTTGTTAGAAGAAATCTTTTGTTTTTTTCCCACTTTACAGGGCTAATCCTGTAAGGAAGGCAGGAAGGAAACATTCTGGTGTTTCTAGCCTAATCTTTATTGCCCTGCTTACAGAAACTGCCTCTCTGGTTAACCCTCATTACCATTGTACCAGCTAAGACGAAGTGCCCATCAACCTGAGTGACATTGACTTGGCCACGCCCACATGATCACATGATCAATGGAGATTTTGCAGTATCCTTCCCCTGCCACGCCCACCAACACATGCCCACCAACCCACACCACACCCACCAAGCCACGCCCACAGAATCGGTAGTAAAAATTGAATTTCACCGCTGCTCTGGAGGCAGAGAATAGATGAGGGTGGGCCCAGTCAGAGGTAGTATTTACCGGTTCTCAAACTACTCAAAATTTCCGCTACTGGTTCTCCAGAACTGGTCAGAACCTGCTGAATACCACCTCTGGTCCTAGTTTAAATGTTATTTTAAAAATAATAACAGATAAAATAGATAGTCTACCCACACTCTTCATGCTTACTTGTGGTGCAGAAGATCCACTAGTACTATCTCCACAAGCACTAGATCCACAAGTACTCTCTCTGTCATCCTTGAGTAATAAAGAGATAGAAAGCTGCCAATTAGCAAACTAATACTTTAGATCCTGAAGAGCTGGTGCCAATCAGAATCATTAGGATGTTGGGCAAATTGCCTTACCC
Organism: Thamnophis sirtalis; assembly: GCF_051295495.1. Classification (NCBI taxonomy): domain Eukaryota; kingdom Metazoa; phylum Chordata; class Lepidosauria; order Squamata; family Natricidae; genus Thamnophis; species Thamnophis sirtalis. The sequence goes on from NW_028261382.1 coordinate 171,479,989, forward strand.
AGTATAAAACAGACTTCTGTAGTTCCAAATATTCTCTCTTCAAAACATGTATCTTCCCCTGTATTCATGAAATGATTTTCTTACAGTGATGCTATTGTACAAATAGACATACAAAACTGGAAACATTTGACGGGAGCAGCGCCTTAAAACAGGGTTTCACATTCTGAGTCTCTCCAGATATTTTTGTCTTTAATCTCTGTCCTCCCTAATCAATTTTCACTAGGCTTGATAGATATTGCAGGCTAATATGGAGCCGAGGTGGTGCAGTGGTTAGAGTGCTGTACTGCAGGCCACTTCAGCTGACCGCAGTTCTGCAGTTCGGCTGTTCAAATCTCACTGGCTCAGGGTTGACTCAGCCTTCCATCCTTCCGAGGTGGGTAAAATGAGGACCCGGATTGTTGTTGGGGGCAATATGCTGACTCTGTAAACCGCTTAGAGAGGGCTGAAAGCCCCATGAAGCGGTATATAAGTCTAACTGCTATTGCTAAAACGTCAAGAAGGGACTTTGGTTGGACAAGCGGCTTAGCTTAATCTTACTTACTGTATATTCTTGCTTTTTCTCCCCTCCAACTTATTTTAACTTGGAGACAAAGGGATCAGTCTTTTTTCTAATCTTAGATATTCTCTGGTTAAACTTCATCTCTAAATATATCTTCTGTTATAGGATTAGGGACAAAAACATAATAAAAGAAATTAATGGAGTTTTAGGTATGGAGGTTTTCAGGCTTCCATGAAATAAGAGTTTCAGATACTCTGAGATGCAATCTGAACAATTTCCTTGATCTTTTATTGGAACTGTAAATCGTTTATGGGGGCAGCCTTTTTATAAACTCTTAAAAGTCCCATAAAATCTATTTAATACAAAATACTGTACTACCATCCATCTTCAAAGTTATGCATGTAGTACATTAATTATCATTAGCTTAGAGTTCCCTCGAAAATAGTTTGGGTTTTTTTCACCATCCTGGTATTCTTCTATGTTCACCTTGTAAATTTATTTACTGTATATTCCAAGAAGTGAGTACGTAATATATACATTTTAAGATATGGCTTTCCTGAGACATTATTTTTTTTTGCAGGAGGGAGCGGTAATGACAAGAAATATTTTTTCAAGAAGTATTGTTCCTATTCTTGCCAATAGTTGCTATTATTCACAAACTACCACACTAAGTTCTCAGTACATCATGCTATTATTCATAAAATGCTATAAAAAGGCCCAGAGACCCAACTGAACACGGCTTTAAATCAGCTTTCCCGAATATGGTGGCCTGACTCCATCTTCCAAAATTCCCAATCAATACAGCTAATATTGGTACTAAATCTTAACCTGAGAAGTTTTGAATTCCCCTGAATATAAAGTCTCTCTCTCTCTCTGTCTCTCTGTCTCTCTGCCTCTCTCTCTGTCTCTCTTTGTCTCTCTTTGTCTCTGTCTCTCTCTCTGTCTCTCTGTCTCTCTTTGTCTCTCTCTCTGCCTCTCTCTCTGTCTCTCTGTCTCTCTTTGTCTCTCTCTCTCTCTGCCTCTCTCTCTGTCTCTCTGTCTCTCTTTGTCTCTCTCTCTCTCTGCCTCTCTCTCTGTCTCTCTGTCTCTCTTTGTCTCTCTCTCTCTGCCTCTCTCTCTGTCTCTCTGTCTCTCTTTGTCTCTCTTTGTCTCTCTCTCTCTCTCTGTCTCTCTTTGTCTCTCTGTCTCTGTCTCTCTCTCTGTCTCTCTCTCTCTTTGTCTCTCTCTCTGCCTCTCTCTCTGTCTCTCTGTCTCTCTTTGTCTCTCTTTGTCTCTCTCTCTCTCTGTCTCTCTTTGTCTCTCTTTGTCTCTCTCTCTCTCTGTCTCTCTGTCTCTCTTTGTCTCTCTCTCTGCCTCTCTCTCTGTCTCTCTGTCTCTCTTTGTCTCTCTCTCTCTCTGCCTCTCTCTCTGTCTCTCTGTCTCTCTTTGTCTCTCTCTCTCTCTCTCTGCCTCTCTCTCTGTCTCTCTGTCTCTCTTTGTCTCTCTCTCTCTGCCTCTCTCTCTGTCTCTCTGTCTCTCTTTGTCTCTCTCTCTCTCTGTCTCTCTTTGTCTCTCTGTCTCTGTCTCTCTTTGTCTCTCTCTCTCTCACACACACACACACACTTTGTGTGCATAAATAGTCACATAGTATTTGCCTATTTTTATTTTATTTTTCTCTGTTTTCTCTGTTATCGCTACATTTCCTTAAAATGAAAGGAAGCAATTTGACTGACCAGTTCAAAGGATCAAGTTGTCCATTCAATTTTAGACAAGTATAACCTGAGTGGAACAAAAGTACTGCATGGAATACATATTATGGTTTTTGATCATTAGTTTCCCAAGCTGATCTTTCTAGAATCTAGATACAGTATATTGAAAATATAGCTCCTGTAATTTCTACATCGTAAGTCCTAATAGTGTAATGTTTAAAAAACCAGACTTTCTCTGGATGTACGTACCATAGAAATCAAATTTCATTCAGCATTATTACTGCTCTTACAGCTGACTCATCCTTAGTTTTTAGTTTTGTGGAATTCATGCGTCAATGGAATAACTGTTGAGATTGCAAGCTACGACATGTGAATTTCATCTTTATAAATGTTTTTGTTACCAAAAGAACTTTTTTTTAATAATTTGTTTTATTTTTAATTTTCAAAACAAACACAACACATCCTTCTTCACATGCTGTAGAAAGTGTATCAGTTGGTTACAAAAAGATTTTCGTGCATCTCTTTCACAGTCAACAAACATAACTCATATCATGACCCGACAAATGCGCGCACGACAAAAGCGTGCCGACGAAACCGCGGCGTGAAAACCACGACGTCATCAACGTGCTGACAACAGCGTGCCAAAAACAGCGCGCCGACAACAGCGCGCTGACAGAAGCGCGATTTAGGTTAAGGTAAGGGTTAGGCTTAGGTTAGGTTTAGAGTTAGGCTCAGGGTTAGGTTCAGGGTTAGGGTTAGGTTCAGGGTTAGGGTTAGGTTCAGGGTTAAGTTCAGGGTTAGGTTTAGGGTTAGGTTTAGGGTTAGGTTTAGAGCGTGCTTCTGTCGGCGCGCTGTTGTTGGTGCGCTTCTGCCCTCATTCGTCACTGCGATTTAGAACTCGTGGTTTTCTCACCACGGTTTTGTCGGGCGCGCTTTTGTCGAGCGCGCATTTGTCGGTGAACCAATTCATATTAACTCAAGTATTTTAACTCAGATATTTATACATGTTACCATCATCATATCTCTATTTTCATTTGACTATAATTATTTAAATGTCCTTCATCATAAAATATACCAGGATTTAATACATAACCACATACTGGCCTTTCATTTACTATTTCTAAAATCCTCCATTAACAACTGAATCCTATGTCCTATTCTAACTAAACATCCATAATATTTAATAACAAAATTTTCTAATCTTCCTTTCCAAATCACTGTTTACAATTTACATTCGGTTTCCTTATCTTATACCCATATTTATACGTTGTTATACTTATCCCGCCTTTATTTAACTATATCCTGTATCATAATATTTTCCCTCTAATAATCAAGACTTAACTGAATCTAACTTAATTCTTTTTTTTTATTAACCTTTATATATAATCCAAAGGGATTTCTAATCTTCCTTTCATGGGTACCATTCAATATTCATATCCAAGTATTACTCATCATGACATTACACATTGTATAGAATAGTAACATTATCAATTATTTATTTGACTGTATCTATTATCACTAAATTTCACTAAATTTAACTAGTTTTAAATTATACTCTTCCATCTATCAACCTGTATCTTTCCAATGACAAAACAGTCTCATGTCTTCTGCCATTTGTGGTATTCATCTTCTAAACATCTTCTTGATCAGCTTTGTATGGACTTCTCTTAGCAACTCCTTGCTTGTAATAACTGCAAAAAAACATAGCGTAAAGAAACAGTTTCCCCATTTTTATATCTGTAATTACATTGGCTTTCTATGTTTTTGTTTCTGATTCTGGGAATCCTTGGCCACACCCACAGAGTAGGTTCGAACAATTTTTGAAACCCACCACTGGTTTGGGAGGACTGCAAAGTGCTCCTGGGGGCTGGGGAGGGCAAAAATGTACCCCCCCCGGAGCACTCTACAAGCCTCCCAAACCCTCTGCATGCCCTCCCCCCCCTTTTTTTGCAAAAAATGAGGTGTGCAGAGGGTTTGTGAAGCTTGCAGAGTACAAAAACATTTTTTTAAAAAAAATCATGGTGTGTCTTATCTTCCAGTGCGTCTTAATAGTCCAAAAATGTAGTATATATTATAATGTGAGAGAGAAAGTTCAGCACCTCTTACTACATCCTGTGGCCTCAGTCATGATACTGTCTCATGACCATTTACTGGGCATTTTACATATTTAACGTCAATGAATTCGTTTGTCTATTGATTCTTCTGTGGCTGAGTTCAGTAAAATCTGGGCTACGTTTACAACAGAGCAAAGCTAATAAAAAAGGCCCTAGTTTTGCCTTCACAGATAAAGCTATGGCAGAGCTTGAGGGAAACTAAGAGTTAATTAAAAAGCACTACAGCTGTAGCAACTTTGTTTTTTAATAAAAACAATAAACTTCCCTTTTTTTTTATAACACACAAGCGATTTGACATTGAAATAAATGCAGATGCTTCTTTGCACAGTGTATTCCCTGTTGTGCTTTTTTAAACACCTTCACATATGGTTTGCTTCATTCCTGTGAAACTGCTTGTTGTTTATGTCATACAAACAGAAGAGATTGATTTTACACTGAGTAAGTAGGGAGCAGAATGAATTATCCATTGGAAGCAAATAATTGCCTGGATGTACAAAAATATTTGAAATTAAACTTGGCTGCTCGGGGGGGAAAAATGTTACAATTTCTTCAGATTCTCTGTTTAACATTTCGTTTACACTGAGGATTTATTTAAAAGGTTTTGCAGTTTCGGCTGAGCTGCTGTTTGAAGTGGTATCATTTCAACAGATGTCCAAAATTATGGCTAAAAGGGCAAGAAAATTAAAAAGCGATCTAATTTAATTTAGATCTTAAAAGATAGGTCTAACAATTTAGCAACACACTCAAAGGATGCTAACATTTATTCCAGGGGTGTCAAACTCAAACCCTGGGGCCAGAGGTGGGTTCCTACCAGTTCGCACCTATTCGGTAGAACCGGTTCGTCAAATCTACCGAACCGGTTAGAAGAGGTTCCACCAGTGGACCCGGAAAGCAGGCCACACCTACAGAAGAGGTTCCAAAAATTTTTGAAACCCACCACTGGTCCTTGGATATGATTATTCTACACTATCATGCTCATATTTATAAAACTCAGTGCCTCTGGGAAAGGTAAGGATGACTACTGCGTTTGTGGTGCAATCAGAACATTGCGTGTGTTGAAGTTGTTTTAACGCAAACCCAAGATGCCTTTTAAAAAACAAGTTTACATCATATTCTTATGCATGCCAGGGCTGTGTGTGAGGTAATTTAAGGTGGTTCTGACAAGTGTCGTCGGCATCTTCATATCCGGTCACATGGGTGGCAAGCCACTCCCACAAAGGAGGCCACACCCACAGAGTAGGTTCAAACAATTTTTGAAACCCACCACTGCCTGGGGCCATGGGGTGCTTAGATCTGGCCCACAGGGACACCCTGAAAACAGCGAAGGACTGGGTGGTGGTACCTCTGCCAGCAAAAATGGAGCTCGGGAGAGATGCACACGGTTCTCCCAAGCTCCGTTTTCTCTGACAGAGGGTTCCAGGAAGCTGCCGCACAGTGGTTCTACCGAATAGGTGCGAACTGGTAGGAACCCACCTCTGTTGCCACAGCTGAAAACTGAGCTCGGGGTTCTGTTTTCACTGGTGGAGTGCTCTGGACACCACAGGTGCCCCCAACATGAGTGATGTCAAGCTGGCTATATCCAACCCAGGCCATGCCCACTCCACTCCACTCCCCAAGTTCAAACACAACCCTGTACAGCCCCCAACGAAATCGAGTTCGATATCCCTGTTGCCTTTTGTCTCAACTTGTGATTGTCCTTTGTGAATCAGTAATCTTTGCCGCTACTTTTTGTCACCTACTCCCTCCCTGGTTGTTTTAATAGTCTCATCATTTTATTCTTTGCATACAAGTGCACACAGGGTGGAATTGTTTTTAATACCTTTGAGTTAGCTTCGATTCCTGACAAACTGCTTGGACAACGGCCTGCAATTTTCTTAGCAAGATTCGCCACTTCCTGCTTTCCAGGGCAGAAAGAGCAACTGGCCCAAGGTCACCCAGTTAGCATTGTGCCTAAGGCAGGATTAGAACTCCCAGTCTCCCAGTGTCTAGCCTGATGCCTTAACCGCTACACAAAACTGTCTCTCTCGCCTCCAATAATAACGTCTTATTTGTTGCTGTAATTGTCTGCTGTCAAGGATTCCGCTGAAATGAATGCTCTGAATGGAACTGGTGTTGGGAAGAACTTAATCAGCCCTGGCCGGTATATTTTGCTGATGCAGTTGTGGAAACCAAGACTGGGGTGACCAAAATTAATGGGGCTGACTGTCTAAAATCCAATATAACATGACAGATACATTTCAGATATCCCGAAGCTGCTGGAAAGAGATTCCGCAGTATAATTTGAAGATATGTATAATTTATATGAAGAAAGGGCAGAAACCTGAACGCTCGGCAATCTGGAGATTCGGCTGCTTCGCAGATTTCAAACACCCACTGAAACAGATAACTGATGATGCAGTTACAGTACATTTCACTTTGCGCAATATATAGGCTATTAAATTTTTCTCTTAATATGTAGACACAGTGCTGCTGAAATAGAACTACTTAGGTGACAACGTCATTGTTTATCATTTATCATTTATTTATTTATTATTTTACTTAATGTTAAAACCCTCGTGGTAAAGGAAAATAAATATTGCTTGTTTTTATTTGGGGAATATTCCCTTCTGAAAGAAAGCAATCATTATACATATACATATACATATACATATACATATACATATACATATACATATACATATACATATACATATACATATACATATACATATACATATACATATACATATACATATACATATACATATACATATACATATACATATACATATACATATACATATACATATACATATACATATACATATACATATACATATACATATACATATACATATATGTTGTGGCCCAGCAGGAGCCGTTGGAGCTGCCACCAGACTCCTACAGCAAGGAGCCCTATGAGTTGGCTCTGGAGGATGTGGAGGACCCTGGACAGGGTTCTGACTCCGAGCACGGCACAGAGAGGCTGGTTGGCCACCAGGAGGCGCCTGAGCCTTGAACCAGTGGGGAGGAGACAAGGGAATGTGATCGTGACATCATGCATTGGAGCAGTGGGGAGGAGACAAGGAAGTTGGTCCTGGATGTCCAGCAATGGAGTGCTAATAGGCATAAGGAACAATTACGTAGTTACAGGAGATAAGTGCACTCAGCTGGTGGTAATTAGGCTCCTCTCAAGACTATAAAAGGAATGATTGTGCACATGCTCATTGCAGGAATCAACATATTCACTAGAGCTGGAGAACTCTCGTGGCTAGCTTGGCAGGCTGGATTGCTGCCAAGGTCAGTCTGTGCTGGATTGCTGCCAAGGTCTGGACTGTGCTGGATTGCTGCCAAGGTCTTGTCTGTGTGTTAATAAATCCTTGAAGTATCTTTGTCTTGGCGTCCTTTGGTGTAGGACGAGGGGGGTCAGAACACATATACGTATACATATGCATATAATTCTAGGCCATTTCTTAAAAACAAATGCCAACTCTGGTCAAAGTAGTTGAAAAAAGTGGGACATCTCAATTCTACCTGCTGAAGAAGACTATCTAGACCAGGGGTATCAAAGTCAATTTCATTGAAGGCCTCACTAGGGTTGTGTTTGATCTTGGAGGGCCAGGGGGTGGCCACTACTAGAGGTGGGTGTACCCATGGTGGATGTGGCCAGCTCAACGTCACTTGTGTTGGGCCACCTGTGGTGGCCAAATGCTAAGGCAGGGCTTCCTTAAGACTCTCCCTCCCTCTAATTATACTTCTTTCCTTCCTTCCTTCCTTCCTTCCTTCCTTCCTTCCTTCCTTCCTTCCTTCCTTCCTTCCTTCCTTCCTTCCTTTTCTTTTTTCCTTCCCTCTTCATTCTCCTTTTCCTTCCTTCTCCTCTTTCCTTATTTTTCCTTCCTTGCTCTCTTTCCATCTTTCCTTCTTTTTCTTTGTCTGTGCCTTTCTTTTTTCCCTTTCCCTATTCCTGTTCCTTCTTGCATGTTCAAATGCAAAAGGGGAGACATTTCTCCTTTTGTTTTGTTTTTCATTTGTTTTGCTAGCCCTCTGCCAGCGAAAACGGAGATCGCGGGTTGGGTGGGTGGGCGGACTGGGCCGAATCCAGCCTGTGGGCTTTGAGTTTGACACCCTGATCTAGGTCCATTTCAAATGCCATTTGGGCTAAAAAATGAAATGTTTTTGCTCACCACGATGGATGAGTAACAGTAGGAACTAGACGTGGCACACCCAATTCTCTTGAACGTGGTGGGAGATGGGAGTTACAACCTTGCCTAACTGAAACTTAACTGAACTTCTTAGCAGTTCAGTTATTTCAGTACTGCTACATAACATTGGAATGCCATCACATTCATCATGTACATAATGTTGGTATTTATTTTAAAATTGATATAGATAATTTGTGTTTTGTAAGAACATTAAGGTACAACTAAATTTAAGGTCTGGTGATAATATAGCGGTTTCCAGAGCTAGGAGCCAAGAAGCTAATTAAGATCCAGTTTACCATATCAAAGATTTATAACAGCCGATTTCAGAGTGCCTAAAGATTTTAAATAGCAAAGAACAGATGCTATTGAAAACACGAACCAAAAAGGCCAATGCAGTTCTAAGCTTCATCAACAGAGAGATACAGGATCAAGATCATGAGAAGTGATACTACCTCTTTATACTTCGTTAGTGAGGACACACTTGGAATACTGTGTCCAATTCTGGTCACCATAATACAGTGGTGGGTTTCAAAAATTGTTTGAACCTACTCTGTGGGTGTGGCCTCCTTTGTGGGAGTGGCTTGCCGCCCATGTGACCGGATGGGAGTGGCTTGCCGCCCATGTGACCAGATATGAAGATGCCGACGACACTTGTCAGAACCACCTTAAATTACCTCACACACAGCACTGGCATGCATAAGAATAGGATGTAAACTTGTTTTTTAAAAGGCATCTTTGGTTTGCGTTAAAACAACTTCAACACACGCAATGTTCTGATTGCACCACAAACGCAGTAGTCATCCTTACCTTTCACAGAGGCACTGAGTTTTATAAATATGAGCATGATAGTGTAGAATAATCATATCCAAGGACCAGTGGTGGGTTTCAAATTTTTTGGAACCTCTTCTGTAGGTGTGGCCTGCTTTCCGGGTCCACTGGTGGAACCTCTTCTAACCGGTTCGGTAGATTTGACGAACTGGTTCTACCGAATAGGTGCGAACTGGTAGGAACCCACCTCTGGGCTGATGAGAAGGCGAGTTTTGACAGGAAGGTCTAATTATCAGACAGAAGTGCTTTGTGGGATGGATGGTGGCTTTCATCCCCTCCTACTTCACCAGGAAACACCCCAACCAGCCTGCAAATCAGGTGCTGGAGTTCTCACCCACCCTGTGCATGAGTCTTTTTATTATTGTCTCTCTTTTGCTTGTTATCTCATATCTTTTTGCTTGTTCGTCTTCTGGACGTATTTCCCGACTCACCTTTTGTCTTTTCCTCTTATGTAACCCTCCCTCATGCTGCCAGGAGTTCTCTGTCACCTGCTCTCATTTGCTCATCTTTATCATTTCATTGCTCTATTCCTTCCTCTTCCACTTAATCCATCGTACTCTCTGTGGTGGCTCATTTGCTCCATTTCCTTTTATCCAGTGGTGGGTTTCGAAATTTTTTAGAACCTCTTCTGTGGCCTGCTTTGTGGGAGTGGCTTGCTGGCCATGTGACTGAATGGGAGTGGCTTGGCAGCCATGTGACTGAGTGGGCATGGCCAACTTGTAAAATGTGGTGAAACTCACTTAACAACGCTCTTGCTTAGCAACCAAAATGTTGGCTCAGAAACTCTGGCATTTGAAGCACGCAAGTCTTAAAGCTGTCAAGTTACAAGGCCCTTGCACCCCTAACCCTTTTAAAAAAAAACAGGGGTGTTCAAACTTGACAGCTTTAAGACTTGTGGACTTCAACTCCCAGAATTCCTCCTCTCGCTCTTTATCTTGATGATGTGCGGATGGGTGGGGAGGAGGGAGCTGGAACCGGTTCTAAACAGCATGCTAGATTTGTGGAACCTCTTCTATAGAAGAGGTTAGAACTGGCAGGAACCCACCCCTGCTTTTATCCCTCTACCTGTTTGTTTCCCCCTCTCATTCTATTACTTCCTTTCCCTTCCTCTATCACTTTTTCTATTGTGTTTGGTTTTCTCCTCCCCTTTTTCAAAGAATTTACAGGCTGGGCTGATGTCATCTCTAGTCTGACCTTTAGCTTTGTACCTGACAGACAAGATGGGAAGTTGATGAGGTCCCAAGACATGTTCTTTGCCTTCAGCGGGACTCATACTGCTTTCAAATCCAGCAGTAGCTTCTTCAAATCATCCAATTGCTCCATCAAACTCAGTGTCCGTAGAGAGAGACCCTGTAACTATATGTCCTGCAATGTATGGAAGGGGATTTACAGCAATCAATCCCTGAGCAAATGGACTTTTCTTAATAAAACCTTTAAAGTCCATTTGTTCACTTGTGAATAAAGCAACAAGGAAGCCTTGTAAACCACAGCAATTCGTCACGAACGTCACGAAGATGGGAATTCTCCAACTGAACTTTAAAAGAATGAGGGGAACAGAGTGGAATGATTTAAGCTGGGAGGAGAAAATGCTTCCTGTGCTTAATCCTAGATCTTGCTCACTTTTGATTTTTAGTTTTCCACGGAGGCATCATGATTGAAAGCACTCTAAATAGTTTGCTTTTTCAGGTTTTAATTTGTCCGTGTAAGACATAATCCTCGGGTTCCATCAGTCTTTCTTGCAGCATGCCTGAGCATTATTTTTTAAATGCTGTTTTTCTAAGAATGACCCTTTTCCCCTTTCAGTTTTCAATCAAAATGTAAAAAACAAATGTCTTCACAATCATACATGACTGCTAGAGTTATGGGGGGTTTAATTACCCTCTGATGTGTATCTTCTGTGCATTGTTTGCCTATAAACCCCCCCCAAATAACTTTTTTCCTTTGAAACTTCCTTTATATTAAAGAAACAATATCTTCTCCAGTAACCATATATACCATAAGAAAATGATGGTCCTGTAATTTTATTTGTTTTGGCACTCCACTAAAATTGAGTGTCTAGACAGGCCTTTTAAATATGCAAGGCACATGGCTCCTTATGACAATTTTATCATCCTTCTATTATCCAATAGTTACCTATTGGTCTACCCATAAAAACATGACGTGAAAATGTTAATGTATGAACTTGAGAATGTTTAAAGACACTTTAGTTCCAGAGATTTGGGTAAAGGAGTTGACAATAATCAGGCTCTTCCTACCCTTACTACAGAGTTGAACATGCATGCAAAGATACCTAATATATCTGAACATTATTCTTAATTTATTGAGTTTCTTTCTTTGAATTGATATCCTAAGTTACTGCCAGAACCTTCAATAGCTATTGACAGAAGTGCAGCAGCTGTCTCATTCCCCTCTTACATATGAAAAAATGCTGTTTCTTTGATTTTGTTTCTTTGAAATGGCTGTTCAAATTTCAATTTTTTAAATGCAGTTTTATTTTATCTGTTGCACGGTTTTATACACTGCCTATTTCCATGGAATGCAAGTTGTTTTCAAAAACAAGGAAATTGGTACAGTATAATAATAAAAACAAGAATAAGAAGTCACAGTCAAAATGGCTGTCAGCATTCCAAATATCATGCAGAATTAAATCAGAGACCAAGGCAAAACTATCCTTAAAGTTCCAATTTAATAAGACAGACATGTTGGCATTATGCTATGGAATCCCAATACTGGAAATGACATCAGAATTCCGCCCAGTTAAAAGTTCATGATCTTGTCCCCACACCAGGGGTGGGTTTCTCGCCCCGTTCCAACCGGTTCGGTTGGAACGAGGCCGGCGGCGTCCTCGCGCATGCGTGCGGCGTCCTCACGCACGCACGCGGTGTGCGCATGCGTACTAGCGTCTGCGCGATGCTCCAGCTGCTCCTGGAGGATCGCGCAGGCGCTGTATGCGTTCTGCGCATGCGTGGAAGCGCAGAATTCATAAAAACCGGGTAAGGAGCGGGCGCGGGTGTGCGGGCGCGCGCGGGCACGGGGGGGGGGGGGCTTCACCGTTCCCGGAAGTTATTTACTTCCGGGTTCGGCGACCAACCGGATCGCAGGGACCGGTGCGAACCGGTTGAAACCCACCCCTGCCCCACACCCATAATCCATCACATGGTCCAATCTTCTTCTTCCACGCTGGCATCCACACCCAGCTGCTTCTGGTCAGGCGTCAAAGTACAGAGACAAAGGATGACCTTGGCTTCTAGTAAAGAATGAAAACAATACATTCCACAATCCTACTCCTGTCTATTCCCCCCTCCCATCAACTATACTAATGAAACAGCATATTGAAATAAGAGAAAGTGTGGCAGGCCAAAATTCTAAAAGGAATATAATTGCAGGCCTGACAATGGCAACCCATTTACCATTATGGTTCCAATCAGATGTGGTTTTCAGCAGGTTCTGACCAGTTCTGGAGAATCAGCAATGGAAATTTCGAGTAGTTTGGACAACTGGTACATACCATCTGACTGGCCCCGCCCCCATCTATTCTCTGCCTCCTGAGTCCCAGCTGATTGGGAGGGAATGGAGATTTTACAGTATCCTTCCCATGCCACACCCACCAAGCCATAATGGGTGAGCTGGGGGGAACTGCAGGCCACTTCAGCTGACTGTTATCTGCAATTCAGCAGTTCTAATCTCACCGGCTCAAGGTTGACTCAGCCTTCCATCCTTCCAAGGTTGGTAAAATGAGAACCCAGATTATTGGGGGCAATAGGCTGACTCTGTAAACTGCTCAGAGAGGGCCGTAAATTACTATGGAATGGTAATTCCATGCTAAGTGCTATTGCTAAGAAGAGGCAGCATATAAATTAATGTGATAAATAAATAAACAAATACATAATACATGCTTATTGCAAAGGTTACATCTCATAATTCTACAAAAGCTGCCCAAAGTGGGAAATCTAGAGTCCATGGTACTGTGCAGCCATAAATATTCCTGATTACGCATAAAAGTCACTGGATTTGTTGATTCCACCACAAAACCGCGGTAGACTAAAGCACGCGTCACTAAAGCGTGGTGACAAAACCGCACCATCAAAACCGCACGACAACAGCGCGCCGACAACAGCGCGCCGACAGAAGCGCGCTGTAACATAACCCTAAACCTAACCCTAAACCTAACCCTAAACCTAACCCTAAACCTAACCCTAAACCTAACCCTAAACCTAACCCTAAACCTAACCCTAAACCTAACCCTAAACCTAACCCTAAACCTAACCCTAAACCTAACCCTAAACCTAACCCTAAACCTTACCTTAAGTTAAATTGCGCTTCTGTCGGCGCGCTGTTGTTGGCGCGCTGTTGTCAGTGCGCTTTTGACATCGCGGTTTTAGCGCCGCGGTGTTGTCGGCGCGCTTTTGACGTTCGCGGTTATGTCGTGCCACGGATTTGTTGCTTGAAATTTTTGCAAAAGGAACCCCAGAATGAAATCTCTGGTCCTCACCTGAGCCTTGAATACGTGCTTAGTTCATCTTGACCCCTACATGGAAAGCATGACTTTCAACTAAGAACGCAAATTCTTTCTTTCTGTTAACCTTTGCTTCAGTGCATTCATGACAAGATTCTCTGGGTATGTAGTTGCCTTTTAACAGTGTTTTAATTTCAGTTGTTGCTTGAAGCACTGTACAGGAAATTAGACACTTTTAGTACTTCAGTTATTGTTGATTTATTCACTGTTCTTGTACATACAGTGAATGAAGTAAAGATATCTAATTTGAATGCCAGCCACCAAATCTCAGTGTATATCTTGGCAGTAGCTGAAGACTTATTGACTTGAAATTTGTTATGCCAGTGTGAGTGCCTTGTAGCATTTTTGTTTACAGCATCACATTCTATGAGAAATGTTAGAAAAAACCTGTAATTTCTCTTCTGGTCTGACATTATCTGGGATGCTAAATAATGCTGAAACCAAGACTCAAAAGGTAAATTTGGAAACCTTGTTTTGCCTAAGGTGAAAAAAACCTTGAAGAATCTTGTGTAAGGTGAATATGATATTTATCTTTGTCTTTTATATTGCTTCCATTAGTTGAATGGATTTGAATTTAGTTTGCATTCAAGGGACCTAAAAAGAAAAATATCTTGCTTACTGCACTGGATCAATTCACCGGATTTTTTAATGAAATTAAAAGACATCTATCCTTTTGAAGATAATCTAATCTTTGACCATATTCACATTTTAGGGGAATGCCATGTGATGTATGCACAACCGTTGCTTCTAACTCTACAATTGTTGCTCTGTTCAGCTCAGCTTCCTGCCAGTCTGCTTTCAAAATAGCTCAGGGCATGGATGGCCCCGTGCTTTGAAATTACCAGTCTCATGATACAGCTAACCTAAATCATTTCCCATTCTCCTAACTCCAGAATATCCTATTTTTCTGACAACCTCCCCCACCCCAGTTCAAAAAAAGAAAAAAAGAAATCATGTGTGAACAAGTAATGAAAATGTATAAGCATATATGCTAAAACAAAATATTATCCATCATTTAACACATTTAGTGCCCTGATCAACAAGGTTATTATTCCAGATCTGTTATCCAGAATATGTTGCTTCTGATGTCAGGATAAGAATAATCACATAGGCTCTCTAAAACCTTCCTGATTTCCAATTTGGCTTTTTTTAGATATTCATGAATTTTCCTTAGATCTGTTTTTGTTTGTTTCATAGATCTTGTTTGTCTGCAATTGCTGGAATGATAGATTTTTTTTAGTTGCTGGAAAAAAAAGCTGCCACCGATAATGTCCCAGAAATAGTGGCCTAAATCAATTTACCACCAACCAAATTTTATATGTGTCAGATAGAATATTTTTGGTCTTTCATTGTTATCTGGCTGATGAATACATTGGATCTCCTGAGTGACAAATCTGATTGGCATAAAAAGGTGCTATAGGTTGAGCATTATTTTTTAAAAAATAATCTTCAGGTATATTTAAGGAACCATTTAATAAAACTTACATGTTTTATATGACACGGGGTCTTCCAGATACTGTAAAACTATAATTTCCAACACTGATTCTAACAATTCTGGTTGTGGCTGCTGGGAGATGGAATTAAGCAGCATACAGATGGTTAAAGTCTATTCATCCTGGAATGACAAGGAAGACAGAACTACAGTTTGTCATTCATACTCCATCAATCATATGGTTTTCTTAATTTCTGCCTATTTATGTTGGCCCAGAAATGAGTTTTACCTGTACATTGGGATTTACCCAAGAAGCCAGACTCCTTTTACATGTGTCATAACATAAAATACTAAATGTAAATGTGCATGCAGTTCAGTGAATTTTCACCTAGCATTCAATTCTGAAGATGCTTTTTTTTAGGATAGATGGGCATATAACTGCCTTGCTATTTAATTAATTGGCAGTGTGGTGGCTGCTTCTCCTTTTTATAGGAAGTCTTTATGCCAGAAGCAATGTTTGAGATACTGGGAACATAAGCAAATTAGCAAATTATGGTATGTTTAAATGAAAATAGTTTCCTGGCCAAGCACAATGAAGAAGGCTCGCAGCCATGTTGTTTCTTCATTAAACAAAATGACAAGCTAGCAATAAGTATCTCTTATATTATAGACAGATTTAATGACAAAGTAATCGCATGATAAATCTTGCAGCTGGGATGTTGTACGAGAAGAGAACTTTTTTTCTTTTTTTGGTATGTCAAACAAATGCATTCTGACTTTCACAGCAGGTATAAAACAAATTAATATTTTCACTGAAAACAATAAGGGGTTTTTTTGAAGCATAAGTATAATCTTTATTGTCATTGTACTTAAATACAACGAAAGATGCCTTTTAGGACCGTAGAGACAAAATAAAATCTGCACATTGCAATATCAGTTTAATTTTTTCATTTCTCTCCATCTTATGAAATAAGTAGCATTTCTCACCTGCTATGGTAGAAGAGGATTGGAAATAAAAGGAATTTTGGTCTGCTGTATCGTAGAAAGAAATGTTTTATTTTATAAGAATCTTTCACAGAAACACTATTTTGTTTCTAAAAGAAGCAGACAAAAAGAGAGCAGTGCAATATTATCTGTGATCAGAGAAAATAGGTAATAAGATAGCATTCAATAGGAAGAAGTTATGGAAACACCATTGTGGCAATAGTTTGTATGCTGGCACTGTTCTGTGGTATGATTGATAGATGGTAGTCAGTGGTGGGTTTCAAATTTTTTTAGATCCTATTCTGTAGGTGTGGCCTGTTTTGTGGGAGGGGCTGGCTGGCCGTGTGACCAGGTGGGAGTGGCTTGGTAGCCATGTGACTGGGTGGGGGGGGGCAACTTGTAAAATGTGGTGAAACTCACTTAACAACGCTCTTGCTTAGCAAACAAAATGTTGGCTCAGAATCTCTGGCATTTGAAGCATGCAAGTCTTAAAGCTGTCAAGTTACAAGACCCTTGCACCCCTCACCCTTTAGAAAAAAAACCAGGGGTGTTCAAACTTGACAGCTTTAAGACTTGTGGACTTCAACTCCCAGAATTCCTCCTCTTGCTCTTCATCTTGATGATGTGCAGATGGGCGGGGGGAGGGAGCTGGAACTGGTTCTAACGGCACTGTAGATTTGTGGAACCTCTTCTATAGAAGAGGTTAGAACTGGCAGGAACCCACCCCTGATGGTAGCACACAAATGACTTCAAGTGGTCTTGTAAAGGACCAGATCTGATTAGTAGTTGGTTTGGGAGGTCACTTGAAAATCCTAGGTTATAGAGTAGTGTTCTGTCCCCCCTCCTTCACTCGTTCAAAGACGACAGGCAAACAGACTTAAAAGGAAAAAACTTTATCAGCCTCGGCTCATGCTGGCTGCGAGCCCAAAAATAAACATAAAAAAGTCTCTGGCAAGAAGATAACAGAATGCAAAAACAAAGATCTCTTACAAAGCAAATCACTTATCCAAGTGTCTCTCACAAACAAACCACGACTGATGATCAATGAACCATGCACGAATGACAAACGTTGACTTCTGCAACCAGGGCGTCTGGCACCATCAGTCTTTTTATCTCCAGAAGACCACACTAACGAGCCCCAGCTGCATTGTTATTCCTGCATCCCGACTCAACTCACAGCAAACTTCTGCTGAGTCACAACAGAGTAGATATTGGGATATTGAAAAATAGATCTAGAAAATGGCCATGGCAAACTTTGTCCAAAATGTTGCCAAGAAACTGTAGACACGTGGGTAGTCACCAGAAGACTTTTCTTCACGAATCTGTAATTTAATATTTATGAAATCGTTGTTGCCTCTGGACGCAAAGACCCTGTATTGTTGAGCCACCTGGATTTGTCTGCTCATGGCAGCCAACAGTATTCTGAACAACTTGAGGCATTGGATGGATAAGTCAGCTTGCCATTTTAATTATCTCAGAATTCACTGTATATAGGTAGTTTTCGATTTATGACCATAATGTAGCCTGCCCACCACAATCCTCAGTCAGGATACTTGTAAATTGAGCCACCGATGTGACCAACTCAATGTTACAACCTTTTTTTTGCAGTGACTGGTAAGCAAACATGACAGTTGTAAAGTGATCACCATGGTTGATAAGTAAACCAAGTGTTTACTATAGGCCAGGTGTTGTGGCCCAGCAGGAGCCGTTGGAGCTGCCACCAGACTCCGATAGCAAGGGGCCCTATGAGTCGACTCTGGAGGATGTGGAGGACCGTGGACTGGGTTCCGACTACAAGCAGGGCACAGAGAGGCTGGTTGGCACCAGAGCCTTGGACCAGTGGGGGGGAGACAAGGGAGAGTGAGCCCGACGCCAGCAGTGAGTTGTTCCTGGATGCCCGGCACTGAAGAGCTAATAGGCATCAGGAACAATTATGCAGTTACAGGAGGTAATTGCACTCAGCTGGTGGTCATTAGGCTCCTCTCCAGACTATAAAAGGACTGCTTGTGCACACGCCCCTCTTGCAGAAGTCAACGCAGGAATCAATGTCGGAGAACATTATGGTGAGCTTGGCAGGCTGGATTGCTGCCAAGCCTTATCTGTGTTTATTGCTGCCCAAGCTTGTCTGTGCTGGTTTGCTGCCAAAGACCTGTCTGTCTGTTAATTAAATGATGTAACTTATTTTGGCTCAGAGTGTGTGTTGGTGTGGGGCGAGGGGGGTTCAGAACAGCCAGGGGTGTCAAACTGGTGGCTTGCAGGCCGGATGCATCACATGCATGCCATGCCGGCCCAAGCTCCGTGAAGGGGAAAAACGTGATAAGTTACATAACGGCAACATGATGCTGTGAGTTTGACAGCCGTCATATAAGGCATTTTTTGCCCCAAACCAGAAGAAAATGCTGGCTTTTGGCAAGATGCTCACCAAACGCAGTCACAAGATTGTGGGAAACTTCAAATAGCATTAAATGTGGGCCAGTTGCTGAGCTCCTGGGGTCAGAACTTCATATTTGTGTCTCAATTGCCCTTAGGAAAGTCTGTTGTGACTTTGAACAACGGCTAATTCATTTGATGATTTTTGAGCCAGTATTTACATATCTATTTTCCATTATTGTAACTTTGGCTTAAATGACACCTGGAAAGCATTCATTATTTTAGAACTACATTCCATTGGCCACGTTTTATATGGGATTTCTAAATTCCCAAATGTATGTCTATATTAGCAGTAGGCACATTTATTATTATTATTTATTTCTGACACCTAAATGTGTAGAATTTATTCTTATGAACCGAAAGTGGTTGTTCAGCACTGACATGTTAAGTATGACAATAATCCAAGTAATTGTCACTCATTCACTTAACTGGCGACATCTTTACTTCCTGAGAGAACTAATTAGAGTACAGTGTTACTATCTTTTAATTGCAAAAAGGGGTTGCTTTTTCTTTCAGTTTTGTCGCGTGCCACTATTCTTCACAGCTCACAAACCTTAAAAAATCTTTCAGAAAATGGTACTCTACTGCCACCTTCTTTGTCCCTAATTTTTTTTTTTCCTATCTGTCTGGCAGAATCCTAATATTCAAATGTAATTTACCCAATTACAAGAGCTTCTATCATTTGCCACTTAATTTGTGTGTGCTTTAAAAATTAAGCCTTTGCAATTTCCAAACACGAAATTATTTACTCTGCGTATCAGATTATTATGTGGATCAAACCTCAATCAATTGCTGGATAATCTGACCAAATGTGCATTTCATACCAAGGCAGCACATTTATAATAAATAAAGGATCAGAATGGTTTTTTTTTTTTTTAATAGATTAATGTAGAATAGATAATTGGATGAAAGCACATGAAAGTAACATGGATCAGAAATAGATCATGTTGTATATTCCTCATTTAACCTCATGCTGATTACCATTTATGGAAACAGTGATTCACTCAGGTCTAGACTAATTAATGTTCATCTCCCATATTGCCACGTATACTTAGGTAAGGAGAGGTGGAGGAAAAAGAATAATGGAGTTCAAAGAAAGAAAATGAGAACTGTTTATTCCTTTCCTCCTGCATCTTAATCAGTCTGCGTTGGGAAAAGGAACAAAATTGGTTCTTCTTTATGAATACATATGTTTTCTAAACATTTCAGAGTTTACCGAGCATATCTATTTATTTTTTAAATTTATTTGCTGCCTACCTCACCGTGAGGCTACTCATGGTGGCTTATAACAATAAAAATGCAAGAAATGAAAAGAAGTGTAAACATGGTAGCAGTAAAGTAATGGAACAATAGGATAAAAAAAATGAAAAAGAAAACAATGAACAACAGTGGTATGATAGCAATAGCAATAGCAGTTAGACTTATATACCGCTTCATAGGGCTTTCAGCCCTCTCTAAGTGGTTTACAGAGTCAGCATATTATTCCCAAAAGTCTGGGTCCTCATTTTACCCACCTTGGAAGACTAGAAGGCTGAGTCAACCTTGAGCTGGTGAGATTTGAACTGCCGAACTGCAGCTAGCAGTCAGCTGAAGTAGCCTGCACTCTAACCACTGTGCCACCTCGGTGCTGTGCCTAAGCGGTGGTAAGCCGCTTAGAGGGGGCTGTAAAATCATTGTGAAGCGGTATATAAGTCTAAGTGCTATTGCTATACTTGCTGTTCCCAGACAAGATGTAAGAATATATGGAGCAGGACTGAGGCTCCATATAAGCATTTTTCTTCCTGACAGCTGCACCCCCTAATGAATACAGGATAAAAACCAATCCCTTTTACTCTGGGATTATTAATAGCAATAGCAGTTAGACTTATATACAGCTTCATAGGGCTTTCAGCCCTCTCTAAGCAGTTTACAGAGTCAGCATATCGCCCCCAACAATCTGGGTTCTCATTTTACCCACCTCGGAAGGATGGAAGGCTGAGTCAACCCTGAGCTGGTGAGATTTGAACCGCTGAACTGCAGATAACAGTCAGCTGAAGTGGCTGCAGTGCTGCACTCTAACCACTGCGCCACCTCGGCTCTTCAATGAGAATAAAGGATGTTCAACCAACCATAAAGGTGTTCCAACCAATAAAAGATATTCAACCAACTTCACAAACTTGACTGGGGGGGATGGCAGGGAGTGAGACAATAACTCCTGAAAAAAGTTGGATCAAAGTCCAGACTCTGAGGAGGGGGCACTCCAGAGGTGGGTTCCTACCAGTTTGCACCTATTCGGTAGAACCGGTTCGTCAAATCTACCAAACTGGTTAGAAGAGGTTCCACCAGTGGACCTGGAAAGCAGGCCACACCTACAGAAGAGGTTCCAAAAATTTTTGAAACCCACCACTGGGGCACTCCAGCACCACTTTCAAGCCTTCCCTCAAGAGGCTGACACTACAGAATGGACCCAAACATAGCTTATCTCTGGCTGCTTTTAAAATCCAGGAGGAGTTGCAGTGTCCAAGCTGCAAGCACAGAAAATTCTTTCCACTTCTTCAGGAGTCACCAGAATAATAACTCTCTCCTCCTCCTTGCCAAGATACAGACCTTATTATAAGACAGATTTAATCTCAGTGGTCATGACATTAACAGAATCCTCTAGAAGACTGCTCACGGCTGCTTCAAAGGTTTTCCTGGCTGTCTCCGCGTGTACAATCGGGCCCAGGTCCTTTAGTTTTCTGGGAGTCCCAGAGTAATTGGGCGAAACAGCTGCTTTAATGCTTTAAGCAGGAGTGCTTCGCTTGTGCTAATGTCCTTTGCAACACATTCCTTTAAGTATTGCTGTGTAAGAACAAGCCCTTACGTTTTCACATCAGAAATAAAGAAAATGACAGTGGTATATCCAAGATAGGGCAGTGAGTTTTATAACTGAAGAGGGAATTTAAATTGAATCTCTGCTGCTCATGTCCAGTTCTTTAGCTAGTGCTCGCAGAGCCGAGGTGGCGCAGTGGTTAGAGTGCAGTACTGCAGGCTACTTCAGCTGACTGCTAGTTCGGCAGTTCGGCTGTTCAAATCTCACCGGCTCAGGGTTGACTCAGCCTTCCATCCTTCCGAGGAGGGTAAAATGAGGACCCAGATTGTTGGGGGCAATATGCTGACTCTGTGAACTGCTTAGAGAGGGCTGAAAGCCCTATGAAGCGGTATATAAGTCTAACTGCTATTGCTATTGCTATCTTTTGCACTTTTTCTTTGTTATATTTTATTTTGAATGCATTTTTAATAATACAAATAAATTTCTGAACTGCCCAAATAAAAGAAGCATATCCACATTGGACTTAGTTCTTCCATGTAAAGGGCATTATTTTGTCCAATAAACCGTAAGAGTTCACTGTCTATATTTATTTCACTAGAACTCGTATTTTAAGAGCCGGGCAATTTTAACAGCCCTCTAACTTACCGCATATTTCCTCCCTCCTGTTAAGAGGTCCACAATTTGGAGACAATAAGGAAAATGACATGGAACAGTTCTAGCAATCATAAAGATGTTGGTTTCACTTTCTTTAGAAAAGAAGAAAAAGAGAACTCGATTAAAAACAATCAGTGGATCAAGGCATGGAAGAGACTGCAAGTGCACGATTAAACTGCATAGGTTAAGTTTTCTTTGCATCATTAGTGTATATCTAAGCCACTGGGTTCTAGCTAATTCAATAAGGCTTCAGCTCAGTGGTGGGTTTCAAAAATTGTTGGAACCTACTCTGTGGGTGTGGCTTCCTTTGTGGGAGTGGCTTGCCACCCATGTGACCGGATGGGAGTGGCTTGCTGCCCATGTGACCGGATGGGAGTGGCTTGCCGCCCATGTGACCGGATATGAAATTATGAATTAGTACTTAGGTCGGTCCAAGTAGCTATTCAGAAACTCTGGCATTGAAGCATGCAAGTCTTAAAGCTGTCAAGTTACAAGATCCTTGCCAGTGGTGGGTTTCAAAAATTTTTGGAACCTCTTCTGTAGGTGTGGCCTGCTTTCCGGGTCCACTGGTGGAACCTCTTCTAACCGGTTTGGTAGATTTGACGAACCGGTTCTACCGAATAGGTGAGAACTGGTAGGAACCCACCTCTGCTTCAGCTGCCCCAATTTCTTCATGTCAAAAGTGTGCAGTGAGCTCACTCCCTGAAAAGACAGTGCGTTTTGATTCACAGGGAAGATTTTAGTTGCTAGTGAGCATATTCAGGATTTGCAAACCAGTTTAATAGAATCAAAGTTGATCTTGTGTTACTCTTTTTTTTTTCTCAGAGAAGGAAATAGTAGTACATCACAATTCCTCTACTGTTCTTTCCATGTCCCCCTCTTTTTTTCCCCAATGGAATCCTATTATTCTCAGCTTCCTTCAACTTTCTGCTCTGCTCTGGGAAATGTGATAACGCAGGCAGCCCCCACTGAAATCTTCTGGTGTGAGACCCCCAAATACAAAACACTGTATGTATCAGTATGGAGGACTTTCCCCCCTGCCTTTGTATTTCTTTTGCTCAAGGAATTTGCTGAGTTCTTTAAAAAAATTTGTGGGAAAAACTAGCCAACTATAGACGTAAAATGTGTATTCTCACTTTCCTACAAAAAAATAAAACATATTGACACACTTGAGTGTGTGTGCATTTGTGGGTGTCTATAGATGTACGGATTTTAGCTTTGTGCACTCCCTTCTCTGTTGCTCTCTTCCCCCTCCCTATCTTAAAATACGAACACTGGCATTTTTCTTCAAAAAGACACATTTCTGGGAACTAAATCTGAAGGGCAAGGGCAAATTTTTAAAGAACTCTTTATGTTCTGATTCATAGCTGAGTTTGCTTTTAATTATGCTCTGTTCACAGAGGCGACAGTCTTTCACAGTTGCAGAAGAATATAGGGCCATTTTCATGGTGGTCTTTAGAGCATATATATATATATGCTGGTCTTGTTGTATTCGGGTCTTTTCCCGTGTAAGATTGAGATTGTCTTGGCAACATTTCAGCGAGGTCACACAGGCTGGTGTTTACAGCTTCGTGCTTCTGCACCAGCCTGAAGATGGCGAATGGGACCTCGCCGAAATATTACATGGGAAAAATCTCAAACTTACATGGGAAAAGACCTGAATACAACAAGACCAGGATACCTACACCCGTGAAAATCTACGAAAAGAAACAAACAAACACATACATACATACATACATACATACATACATACATACATACACACACATATTTGTTGTAAGCACGAAGCCGGAGGCACCAGCCTGAAGATGGTGAGTGGGACCTCATTGAAACGTCACCAAGATATTCTCAATCTTACACGGAAAAAGACCCGAATATGCCAAGACCTGCAGATAGATAGAGATATAGATATAGATATAGATATAGATATAGATATAGATATAGATATAGATATAGATATAGATATAGATATAGATATAGATATAGATATAGATATAGATATAGATATAGATATAGATATAGATATAGATATAGATATAGATATAGATATAGATATAGATATAGATATAGATATAGATATAGATATAGATATAGATAGATAGAGATAGAGATAGAGATAGAGATAGATAGAGATAGAGATAGAGATAGAGATAGAGATAGAGATAGAGATAGAGATAGAGATAGATAGAGATAGAGATAGAGATAGATGATATAGATATATTCGTAGATTTTCATGGGTGTAGGTAAGCTTGTCTTGTTGTATTCAGGTCTTTTCCTGTTTAAGATTGAGACTGTGTGTGTGTGTGTGTTTGTGTGTATTTATTTATTGTGTCACAACCCCTGGTATGCCCAAATATGGGAGGGAGCATACTGCTTCCTTTCTCTGTCTATTGGTTAACCTCAAGAGACCATCCAGACAGAAAGTCAATATTTTTAATGTTGCCTTTTTGTTATTTTATTTATTTGTTATTTTGTTATTTATCAGCACAAATGCAACACAAATATATATATATATATATATATATATATATATATATATATATATATATATATATATGTGTGTGTGTGTGTGTGTGTGTGTGTGTGTGTGTGTGTGTGTGTGTGTGTGTGTATGTATATGTAAATGTATATGCATATGCATATGTATATGTATATGTATGAATGTGTGTCTGTGTGTGTGTGTGTGTGTGTGTGTGTATATATATATATATATATAACCCAATATCAGCACAAATAAAAAAAAACAAATATAACAAAGGCAACAGTAAAAATATTTGGTTTCTGTCGTGATGGACTCTTGTGACGAGCCGATTGACAGATGATGGAAGCAGTTAGCTTCCTCCCATAATTGGGGCTTACCAGGGGTTGTAAAAATCTAATAGATACCTTTCACCCTGGCTTCGCTGATAACGGATAAGAGCCTGTGTCCTAATGGCTAAGATTTCTGCCTAGTATGTAATATAGCCCAGGTTCAAATCCCAGTAAGGGTATGGCTAGCTGATGAGAGCTAAATAGCTTGAAATAGATCTATACTAGTCTCCCTTTATTTATTTATCAGCACAAATAAAACACACACACACACGCATGCACGCACGCACGCGCACACACACACACACACACACACACAGAACCTGATATAATTGGAATACTTAGCATTTATATGCTACTTTAGTAATGTCCAAAGACTTCCGGTCTCTGAACATAGTGGGTGAAATTGGGATATATTATGTCAGAAGGCTTTAAAACAGTCACTTAAAATAGGTTGGTATTTTCACCCTCTTATTTCAGGTGAGCTATGAGCCCAGGAAGAATTGCCGAAAGCCTCCCAGGGGTTTTTATAACTGATTTCACTTGGGATTTTTTTTTTTTTTTTTAGTTTTCTCAGCCAAGTCTTTTTGTCACTTAACTCTCTAGCCTGGGTTGGATGAGAAATTCAAGCTAACTAATTCACACTTGCTGAACCTACAGGCAAAATTGGGATGTGTGAGCACGCAGAAATCCACACTTTTTCTGAATTTTGTAGTGTAGTCCACAACTTTAAAAAGCACAAAAGATTGGACACTGAAAAGAAACAGGCAAAAAAAGTGTTGTGGGGTGTGTGTGTGGGGATTTAGAGCTTCGGCTTAGATATTTCGTTTGGAGGCAACATGACTGAAACGGAATGAATCAACTTTCTTAATCATATTAGTGAATTGGATCAAACAATATAATTTATCTCGAGGCATCTTTTTTTAAAATAAATAAATAAATAAACTTTTGAATTAAATCAACTTGTTTTTCCAAATGCAACTGGAAATTTAGACGGTCAATTTTCCTGCTCCTAGAAAAATCCATAATTTTAGTTTAGCTAAAATTAGGCAGCAGTATTATCAAAAAAAGAATAAAAGCTAATCAAAGACCAGGGAAGGGATGCTGCTGATTTAACAACCGGTTTGGTGAGCATGCACTTTGCACAAGCATGCACACTTTGTGCACACAAACACCTAAAGCGCTTGCATGCAGCACTGAAAATGGAGCATTTAGAACAGTGTTTCTCAACCTTGGCAACTTGAAGATGTCCGGACTTCAACTCCCAGAATTCCCCAGCCAGCGTTTGCTGGCTGGGGAATTCTGGGAGTTGAAGTCCTGACATCTTCAAGTTGCCATGGTTGAGAAACACTGAATTAGAAGCTCAGCTACTATTGGGGCATGGATCCACATGGCTACTTCCTTGATAAGGTTATTGGTTTTATCATTCCCAGTGTTGTTAGGGGTTGAATCGTTTTCACTGTGGTGTTTGAACATTCTTGAGAGTGGAAAAGGATGAAAAAAATAAATAAACAATAAAACAGATTGGTTAGAAAGTCCATTAATGGTGTTCTCAATGCTGAGAAATACAGGCAGATACTTATCCATCATGTAATGCCAAGAATCTCTACAGAATTTTAGCTATACAATTTGGGATGAACCCTCTTTGAATGGTGTGGGAGGAGGAATGGATTTCCAAGGGGAAAAAAGTTACAGACTACAGGAACCATATGTGTTACTCAAGTGACTCTGTGGACACAGATAAACCTCCAAGTGCTTCAACAACCCTCTAAAAGGATGCAAATGACCAGCTGTCTGCAAGGAATATAAATCCTTCTACTCCTCACTATTCTGTCAGAGCTGAAGAAGCTTCTTGGATGAGAAGCGAAACACCTTCAAAGAAAAAAAACAAGAAAGTTCAGTTGCCTCCTGAAAAAAGCACCTTTGGGACACATCAGAGATTTATGTCTAAATATGGTATAAGCATCAAGGAGGGCAGTGGGTTTTGTTGCTATACAATCTTAGCAATAGCAATAGCAGTAGACTTATATACCGCTTCATAGGGCTTTCAGCCCTCTCTAAGCGGTTTACAGAGAGTCAGCATATTGCCCCCAACAATCTGGGTCCTCATTTTACCCACCTCGGAAGGATGGAAGGCTGAGTCAACCCTGAGCCGGTGAGATTTGAACCGCTGAACTGCTGATCTAGCAGTAGCCTGCAGTGCTGCATTTAACCACTGCGCCACCTTGGCTCAGCAATCCTAGGTTTCTTGAAATACAACAAGAAGAAGAGTTGCATTTACTGAACACCTTGTGCTGTCATTAGAATTGTGACTGGTTTTAGCTGTTGTACAAAATGAGGTTTTGTTGCTTCAAACTATTACTTTCAGCTTAGTGCAATGTGATTGCTTACAGATTTATTGTTCAATAAGCCGTTATTATGCAGATGATAACTTTGTACAATATGGATTCAGCCATTGTGCTATGAATAAGGTCCATTCTTCAATTCCATGAATTGAAGAGCTTAACGTGGAAATGTTTCAGCATACAATGTTTGCCTCAAGTACTCAGAATGGATCATACAAACAAAACTGAACCATTGTTAATAAGGGCACATGCTATGGGTTTTAAATACAAGTTTTAAAAATCTGGTATTTTTTTGAGAAAAACAGCTTTTAGTTCAAGAGATCTTGATCATTCTCATGTCTTCCCTATTTTGAGAAAAAAAATATTGGACATTGGTATATTAAATTTCTGTGCCTGAACCCTTCTAAATTTGACCTTTCAGTTTCTCATAGTCTTCGTTTGAACTGCAAGCGTATTTCAAGGCCAATATTCTGAATTATAGGTCCACATGTGCCAATACCCATCTCCCTACTTTAAAAGCTCAAGAGTTATACCTGTGTAATTTCATTTTTAAAAAGCCAGGTCCCTGTAGTGTAACAGAGGGCATACTTTCCCTTTCTGGATCTTTAACAGAGTTGATGAAATATGAGCTAGAAATAACACAGCTTGAGTTTCAGATTCCATGCTGAGTTTACATGCCTAGCATTTAGGGACAGGAAAATGTGCTTGGCAATTGAGGAAATGCACTCTAGAGATTTTCGGGATATAGTCAGTGCTGAATCTCATGTTATCAGTTTTACAGAAAGTACATTTTCTTTTTAAACCACCTCCCTTCTTAGGATATGGCACCCTTCTGCATTTCTCCTGAACTTGATTAACATTTTCATACAGCATATATAGGGTCAGATCCTCTGAGTTTCTGTTGTTAAAGCAGATATATGCTTTTTCAAGGAACTTGAAAGAGCGTTTATCACTTAATGATAGGCAAATCTCTCAAACATTTCAATATTTCTGCCATTTCCTAGTTGATCATGTATGTATGTATGTATGTATGTATGTATGTATGTATGTATGTAAGTAAGTAATATCTTCTAGTAATAATATCATATCAACATTAAACATCATTAATCTCATCATACACATACCGAGAGTTTTCATTTTATTTATATCTTTGTCTAAGCGTATTGTGTACTTATTTTTTAGCTTTCTTCATTTCCAATCTCGTTTTCCCCTCCAACCATTGGTAAAATACTTTCCAAATCATATAATATTCAGTTTGCTCTTTCTCCTTAATTGCTAATGTTAATCTGTTCATTTCTGCACATTCTAATATTTTCCTTATCACTTTCTCATCAATAGGAATCGCTACACTTTTCCAATGTTGTGCAACTACGATTCTAGCTGCAGTTAATACATAAACGATTAAATATACATTCTCTTTATTATACATTTCAGGTGGAATTCCTAGCAGAAATATTTCTGGCTTCAGCTCAATACGTAGTTGTATCATCTCTTCCAACCATGTCTTAATTTTTGTCCAATACTTCTTTGCCTCGCCACATGTCCACCATGTACGATAATAAGATCCAGGTATTTGGTGGCACTTCCAGCATTTAGCTGAGTTGTCTTTAAACATCTTTGCCAACCTCACCGATAGATGCCATCTATAAAACATCTTATACAAATTCTCTTTATATGCAGTTGACATTGTTAATTTGTAATTCCTATCCCACAATTTCTGCCATTTATCCAATTCTATCGTATAGCCAAAAAATTTCGCCCATGCTAGTTCATCTTATATATTTACTATTCCTATTCTGGGAATATTTCAATTTTAAAAAAAGCAAGAGATGAGCATGTTGTTGTTTTGTTTGGTGGCCTGAACAGCCTTCGTCATTTTAATCATTGGAGATGTACATAAGAGTTAGAAGTTTCCAAAGGTCAAAGAAGTGGCTGTCTTTTTAGCTTTGAATCAGAAGGGACCTTCCAGTTTCTTGCAGGTAGAATGCCAAGCTTGTCTGCCATTTCCCTTTCTTTGAAAAAAGTTTTGTAATTAACTAAAGGGCAGATCACACCACATTGATCCATAAATGGCCGTACGGAGTAAGTTCCTTTCTGCCTTTTTTCTCCCACCAACCCCAATTTCAGAGGAGCTTTCTGCTCCTTCATATTTAAAATGTAACAATCAACATCCCAGAACTATTAAAACTTTTAATTCATTGATGATGAAATGAAAATCTAAGCACTGCTACAATGACCCTCCCCCCCCCATTTGAGCTGTATTACAAATACATGTCTACAGAAAGAGGGTGTTTTTTTCAGGGCATGTAATATATACTGGTTAAGTATTGGCCAATTTTGTATTGAAGGCAGCATATGAAATCTGAATTACTATATATAATGCTAGCAGCATTTGTTATCCGTTAGTAAGATAGCCTTGACATTGTATGTGTGTGTGTGTGTGTCTGTCTGTCTGTCTGTGTGTGTATGTGTATACGTATATGTATATACTAGTATGTGTACTGGTCTCTTGTGACGAGCCGATAGACAGAGAATGGAAGCAGTGAGCTTCCTCCCATATTTGGGCATACCAGGGGTTGTGACACTAAAATACATACCTACTTCCCTGGCTCAGCTGATAAGGAGGAGGAACTTGTGGCTTAGTGGTTAACACATCTGCTAATAATACAAGAAGGAAATTTAAATTTAATTGAGGAATTAAAAGAGTAGGGAGATACCTGATAAGTAAGGTGGACAAGATCAAAACCTTCAAAACAACAGCAGATTAATGGGATGTCCATAGAAAAGCTACAAATTGTTCCTGTAAATCAGTTGAGATGTCAAATATTTGTTCATGTAGTCCCTGGAAGCTAAGCTTGATTCGTTGATGACTATGTAATTGTAAGCCTTGTGAGGTAGTTGAGATAAGAGGCAGAAATACTAGCTCTAAATTTGTTGTACTCTTATATTAACCTAACCTTGACAGTCTGAATATACATTACAGCTCTCCCCTCTTTGGAGAAACTAGGGAAGGTCCATTCTGAGACATTTGCCACACATCCCAGACCTTCTGTGGGTTCAGCTGCTGCCTGTCACTGGGTTTAGTCTGCAGCTCTCCCTTCAGTCTGCCAAGGTCATTCCCACATACCATTACAGTAATTAACTAATTCTCATTTGCTTTTCTTCTTCCCATATTGCTCACCAAATTCTAGACGTAATTCTTAGGTTGGGATGATCTGTGGCTGATTCAGCGTTCAGGAGTGTCACTTACACAAAGATCTTTACACTTCAAGATTGGCTGGAGCTCAACATTCTTCTTTTGACAAACTTGGGTACTGCTTACTCTCCATTATATCCCAATCAAAACGTAATTAAACTGAATTGACACCTCACACTTTTCACTTTTGTGATAGCAATCTAAAACTTGCATCCAGACAGCAATTAATATGCCAGTGCATCTTTAAGGTGAGACTGAGCCGTAACTCCTCTTTAGTGATAGCAATCTAAAATGTGTATATAGACAGCAATTAATATGTTTGAATGTTTGAATGTTTGAATGTTTATTTCATTTGTATGCTGCCCTTTTCCCCCGAAAGGGGGGACTCAGGGCGGCTCACAACTCAAACTAGGGAAGGGGGATACAGACAAATTAACAACAACACAAAACAATACATAATTTAAAAACACGCAACAATCATACCATTCGAGATAGGGGCAACGGTTCTTTAGCCCCAGGCCTGTCGGAACAGCCAGGTTTTAAGCGCTTTGCGGAAGGCCTGGAGGGTGGTGAGGGTGCGAATCTCCACGGGGAGTTCATTCCAGAGGGTCGGAGCAGCCACAGAGAAGGCTCTCCTCCGGGTAGTAGCCAGTCGACACTGGCCGGCGGATGGAATTCGGAGGATTCGGACTTACATTCCAATATATAAGTTCATCTTTATTTTATTTATTTATATTTCACATTTCTAAACCTTTATAGCGAAACCGTGCAGTAATCCATTCTAAATTATGCACATCGCTTCATCTTTCATTGTATCATTTCTCTCTTTACAGCTGTCACCCTGCTGTTGACTCAAACGTGTCCACAAAACTCGCCAAGTATTTCTACTTCAGAGTGTATGATGCCTTTTTTGAACTTGGAAGAGGACAATGGTATTCCTGGGATTTTTGGTCCAGTGTGCTGCTAATCTCTTTCCTTTGGTTCGTCCGTCTGTATCTGCATTATTTTAGTCAATGGATCTTACTCCGTGTTTTCACAGTTCCTGTCACAAAGTAAG
Organism: Thamnophis sirtalis; assembly: GCF_051295495.1. Lineage (NCBI taxonomy): Eukaryota > Metazoa > Chordata > Lepidosauria > Squamata > Natricidae > Thamnophis > Thamnophis sirtalis. The sequence continues at coordinate 171,511,512 of NW_028261382.1, forward strand.
CATGGAGCATGACTCTGTAGTTGTAAACTGTACAAAGTCTAAGAAGAAAATTTACATATCATTTGAATCAATTTAAGAGTACAAGTCAAGGGATTCACTTAAACCATGTTGGCTTCCATCTCACTAACTGGTATTGTCAGTGCTGAGACACGGGATGGGAACTTCTGGAGGACACAGTTATGATGCTTTGTGATTGCCAATGTAAATTAGTAACAACGTGCACATTGACGGGCATCTCACTCCATATCCATTCTTCTCAGACTACAAAAGAGGAGATTGGAAATTATTGGAATAACTTTAAAACTATAAACTTCTGAAACTGTTCCGTCATTCAGAAAGCATTTCATTTGGAATTTGATTGTTTCTGTCATTTCATAGGGCCAAAGCTTCCATGGATGAAGGGATTTATTTGCACAAAAGGATTTTTTTTAAAAAAAACAACAACGTATCTTTTTATAATACTGCATCTTTATTGTTGATGGTTGTGACTTTTATTGTACTACACCATGTTCTATGTTTTGAACATTCAATTCACCATTTATGGCAGAGGTGGGTTCCTACCAGTTCGCACCAGTTCGGTAGAACCGGTTCGTCAAATCTACTGAACCGGTTAGAAGAGGTTCCACCAATGGTCCTGGAAAGCAGGCCACACCTACAGGAGAGGTTCCAAATTTTTTTGAAACCCACCACTGATAGACAGACAGAGAGACAGACAGACACACACACACACACAGACAGACTCACACAGAGAGAGAAAGAGAAAGAGAAAGAAAGGAAGAAATAAAGAAAGAAAGAAAGAAAGAAAGAAAGAAAGAAAGAAAGAAAAAAGTAAAAAAAAGTGAGAGAGAGATGAAAAAAAAAGTAACAGAGAGACAAAAGGAAGGAGAGAGAGAGAGAGAGAGAATACATGGCGGGCAAGCCACTCCCACCAAGTCACATGGCGGGCAAGCCACTCCCACAAAGGAGGCCACACCCACAGAGTAGGTTCGAAATTTTTTTGAAACCCACCACTGATTTATGCATAATTATGCACATATAAGCACAAAGCATTTTCATTTTCATTATCATCATCATCATCATCATCATCATCATCATCATCATCATCATCATCATCATATCCTAGTAGAGTAGCAGTTCTAATCGGAACATCTTTGCATGTTTAATGCATAAAATAAATCATGAAGGGATTGGTTTAATGTGCTTGTAACAAGGATCATCATCTTGTTTCTTGAATCTTTGCCCTATCTCTTTTATTCAGATTCCAATTCTACCTTTATACTGTGGATTTGTGCTACCAGAATTCTTTGGTACATGCCAGCGAAGAGATGGCTATGGTTGTGGTGGGACCTTTGACCTTGAACACAGTGATGCTTCTTTTGATTCTGATGAGATGGGGCTGTCAACTGTTGTTTCACTCCTTCCCCTTTTACTTGTCAAAGCTGATCATGGCTTGGGGATTTTGGACAGTACTACACCCTTTGGCAGTGTTTGTGGTGGATGCATTCCTGGGGGTAAGTCACTTAAAATAACTTCAATATAGAAGTTTGTTTTATTCAATGAATCACCAAATAATATGAAATCCTACCTCTGCTGACAGCAGGCCAAGTCAAAATAATTAAATAAATTGGTAGAGATTCATTATGCTCAGTGAATATGAAGTGAATACAGATAAAATGATATTTTAACGCAGGATAAAAATGATTGCAGCAGTCCTAAAAGCAATGAAATAGTTTAGGGAACCAAATAATATTTAAAAATAAAATAAAACATAACATTCAAGGATGGTAAAACTTCTCTCTTTCCAATCACAGCCTAAGATGTGTGGATAACATATTTATGTGTGTTTATTATAAGGGATTTTATCTTTAGCATTTCATCCAGCAATGTATGGTTGATTGTACCATGTTTTCTTCTCTTTTGGGGAAAGAGAATATTCATGGATACTGGATTACTTTATTTATAAATTACATTTCAGGTGCATCACCTGAAATTTTTTTAAAAAATCAGGTAGAGAATGGCACTTGTGGCTTTCTGGATACAGTTGAACTGTAGCTATTATTAGTCTAACCAGAATGATTAGTAGTAAAAGACACTGGAGATTCTACTTTATTAAATCCAATGGTTAAATCCTAATTTTATTCACTTGCTCATTCACCCAGTCTCCTTATAATTGTGCATTTAATGTATCCAAGAAGGTTTGCATTTTTATGTTGCTTCTGACTATGCTGATTACCAGAGTGGACATCAAGCTATTCTCCACAAAGTGATGTACCCACAAACACGGAAAGACCATCCTAAACATCATCCTTGCCAGGGATGCTGAGATTAATCTTCAATTTTTTTATGTCCTAGTACCTTATTGATCCTATAGAATTTCGTTCTCATGCATATGAAACAAAATACAATGACTTTGCCTCAGATATTACTTGAATCTAGAGTGTTGTAAGTATAGTGGTGGGTTTCAAAACTTGTTCGAACCTACTCTGTGGGTGCGGCCTCCTTTGTGGGAGTGGCTTGCTGCCCATGTGACCAGGTGGGAGTGGCTTGCCGCCCATGTGACCGGATATGAAGATGCCGACGACACTTGTCAGAACCACCTTAAATTACCTCACACACAGCACTGGCATGCATAAGAATATGATGTAAACTTGTTTTTTAAAAGGCATCTTTGGTTTGCGTTAAAACAACTTCAACACACGCAATGTTCTGATTGCACCACAAACGCAGTAGTCATCCTTACCTTTCACAGAGGCACTGAGTTTTATAAATAGGAGCATGATAGTGTAGAATAATCATATCCAAGGACCAGTGGTGGGTTTCAAAAAAGTTTGGAACCTCTTCTGTAGGTGTGGCCTGCTTTCCGGGTCCACTGGTGGAACCTCTTCTAACCGGTTTGGTAGATTTGACGAACTGGTTCTACTGAATAGGTGCGAACTGGTAGGAACCCACCTCTGTGTAAGTACAACCTTATCAGGATCTGAATAAGTGCCAAGTATGTTGCTAGGGCTGCAGCCAAGGAAACCTATTATCAATTCCTAAAGCCCTTTTTAATGCTATTTTTTTAGGCTATCTGGAAACCCCCAGCTAAATTTCCCTTTTAGCAAATTATAGTAATAAACCCACAGAAAAGCAAAATTGCAGTTAAATGTTTTGCTTAACATTAATTTGTGTGTAATTCATTCAACAAAATAATAATACATGTTTTATGGAAATTAGTTAATGAGTTCTTAAATGAACATTGTTTCAAAAGATAAACACAAACTATAATTTACAAGGATGCAGATGTCAACTTATTGACTGACAAATTAGAAGATGATTAGGGAAAAAGTGGTGAACAAAGAGGAGAAAGCCAGGTATATAACAGCAAAGCAGCAAATGTAGATCCTTTCTTAAACATGTCAAGTCCTTGATGATGATCACCAGGCTTCAAGTTAACATCTTTTGAAATCAAGTCATCTGGTTGTTGCTTATCCACAATGGTTGACTCCATCTTAGAATTGATCCAAGAAAGTTACATAACTAGTTCTTAGGTGTAGCTCTCCATACATCTGCATAACCATCAAATCCATCTTATGTATTTCTCATTTCTTTCTTTCTTTCTCATAAGTTCTATACGTTTTCAGCCATTACCAAGATGTTCTGAATTTATATTACCCCATATCTTGGGCTCCCTCAAAACAAATAATACAAGGCAGCAAAGGACAAAAGACCAGGCCTATGTGAATGTAAGTTAAGAATGGTATCAATCAATCAATGTTGCTATAAAGTCTACCTTCTTTCACAGAATTTCTATCAAATCTAATCATTGGCAACATCTGGTGAGCTGCAGATCAACCATTGTTTTGGGGTCCCAGTGTTTAAATCTGAGCTAGCAAAATTATTTGCAAGGAGAAGACCACTCTTAGAAGATGCTTCATTATTTGCTTTACTTGTAAAGTGGTATGTGTGATGGGCTTATAACAGTGGTGGGTTTCAAAAATTGTTCGAACCTACTCTGTGGGTGTGGCCTCCTTTGTGGGAGTGGCTTGCCACCCCTGTGACTGGATGGGAGTGGCTTGCCGCCCATGTGACCAGATATGAAGATGCCGACGACACTTGTCAGAACCACCTTAAATTACCTCACACACAGCACTGGCATGCATAAGAATAGGATGTAAACTTGTTTTTTAAAAGGCATCTTTGGTTTGTGTTAAAACAACTTCAACACACGCAATGTTCTGATTGCCCCACAAACGCAGTAGTCATCCTTACCTTTCACAGAGGCACTGAGTTTTATAAATAGGAGCATGATAGTGTAGAATAATCATATCCAAGGACCAGTGGTGGGTTTCAAATTTTTTTTAACTTTTGTAATATGTGGTTGTTGTTTTTTTAATGTTGTACTCCGCCCTGAGTCCTTGAGAGAAAGGCGGCATATAAATCCAATAAACAACAAACAACAACAACAACACTGACATTTTTTCAGATTAATTTGAACAAATGATGGCTATACATTTTTAAATTGTGGCTGATGTCAGGAGATCAGCTTTGCCTTACAGATACCATATTTACTTTTTTGTTATATTAAACAAAAGATTGGTAAATGTTTTTCAAAGATCTACAATTTGAAGGACCCAAACCACTTCTCATTTGATTAATTGGAAAAGTTCTGAATAAAACATTTTGCTGTCCTGTGACAAACTTGCCAATATTCTCTATCAAAAATTATTCTCACAAGGAACACATTTCACTGAATATCATGAAGAGAGACACATTCTATTTTGAAATGAAACTGAATCCTTTACATATGTTTTCCATATTTGTATTAGCAATTTTGTTTCCCCGCCTTTGGCATTCTTTCAGCTGCTATTTTAGATTACTTGCCAATCAATTTATTTCAGATCAAGCATTTTAAAGTATTATGTTGTGGTAATATGACATGAACTATTCTAATGATCTAATCTCTTTTAAATTTTAAGTGGACTTAGTCCTTATGAAAGCAGACAGAGTGATAGACTTGGAAAATAGGACCCCCTCTGGACTCATTTTTTATTATTAAAGGAAATGATATAGCTCACCTGACGGTGGTATTTTAGAAAAGAAACGTATAAAGAATATGGGTATAAAGTGAAGTTTTGCCCTGTAAATATTTGAAATCTTTCTAGATCATAAATAATTGTAAGTTGATTCATTTTTGATTGTAGAAATATGTCTAATATTTCTATGCTTTATTAAATACATACTGCTTTGACAATATTAATAACCTTTGATTTTGATCCTTGGATTTCTTGCATAGCTGTCCCCTTCTAGTTTGATATCAAATATTTTATTTGTTGCCTGGAGTATATAGTATATTTTTACATTCGATGTTCATTGGTTATGATAATAACAAACCTATAAGATTAGGTGGCAACTTTGAATTTTTTAAAAATAAATAAATTTATCACCGCTATGCGGGAATTCAAAGTAAAGATGAGATGAGAATAAAAGCTACGAAGAATCAGTGACTGAGAACTGAGCCTGACAGTTCCCTTCTACCTTGACAAGCTTTCTAATGGGAACTTAGAAAGATTTAGTGGTAGGGAAAAATAGAGAAGGAAAGTGCCTCGATAGGTTTGCATTTTCATTGGGAGAATTGCAATAGTTACTTGTGATTGTCTAACCTCCATTTTGCTGGAGGCAACCATGCTTCCCTTTTCATCTTGGAATGGCTATATATCATTCGGAGTGAAGTTTCAAGAATAATCTCTGTTTGTATGTGGTGGGAGTCGTGAATCAGGACAGAGGAACACCAGGTATCAAGACACTGGTAATGGTCACACAACTATCCTGTTTCCCTGAAAATAAGCCTTCCCCTAAAATATTTAAACACATTTGCAATAGCAATAGCAATAGCAGTTAGACTTATATATCGCTTCATAGGGCTTTCAGCCCTCTCTAAGCGGTTTACAGAGTCAGCATATCGCCCCCAACAACAATCCGGGTCCTCATTTCACCCACCTCGGAAGGATGGAAGGCTGAGTCAACCCTGAGCCGGTGAGATTTGAACCGCTGAACTGCAGAACTGCAGTCAGCTGAAGTAGCCTGCAGTGCTGCATTTAACCACTGCGCCACCTCGGCAGCCTGTTCCCGCCATTTCCTGGGGGAAGGGGGGAACATGCCCCGTGTGTCTCACATGTACCTGCCATCCACATGGAATGGCTTCATGGAGGCCCCTCCCACAAACTCTAGCTACCGCATCCCTTCTCTTAGTGGCGGTCGCAAAAAGAGCGGCAAGGATTGCCTTTGCCCAGAAATGGAAAAAGAAATTAATTCCAAGCGAAGATGAAATAATAAGAAAGGTTATGGATTGTGCTGAAATGGACAAACTAACTAAAGAAATCCAGGGAAAAGAAGAATCAGAATTCTACCAGATATGGGATAAATGGTATAGGTGGATGGAGGAAAGAAACAAGAATCAATGAAGGAATATAACAAAACTCAAAAAATAATAGTTATGAGTAAAATAAGTTAAGAACGGTGAAATCCAAATGAAATACAATAGAAGGGGAAATAATATAAGGTGAGCGGTATCGATTGATAATTGCTATTAGAAAGAACAGGAAGCTCCTGTTCGTATTGTATTGTGTAAATGTGGTGTACGTCTAATTTTGTGTGTGTGTGTATTTTACATGTTCGTTAATAAAAATCTTTTAAAAAAAGAGCGTCAGGTGCAGTATTGCTAAGGCTGGCAAGAGTGTGCTAGAAACAGAGACAGAACTTCTGGCCCACTCTGGATCGAGCTCCCCGCAGAGATTCGTACCCTCACCTCTCTCCAGGCCTTCCGAAAAGCCGTTAAAACCTGGCTGTGTCGGCAGGCCTGGGGTCGATGAGTTCCCTTCCCCTCTCGAATCGTGTGGCTGTTGGTTGTTTTAAATACCCTGTACTTTTTGTTGTAGTTCTTGTGTTTCCCTTCCCTTCCTTTGGGTTTGTGCGCCGCCCTGAGTCCCGCTGGGAATACAGCGGCTTATAAATAAAATGAACCTCGAACCTCGAACCTCGATCAGCTGATCTACAGGCCACGGGCTGAGGATAAGGGGCTTCCTGCACCTCAAAAATAAGACCTCCCCCAAAATAAGGCCAAGCACTTATTTTGTGGGGTCAACACAGTAGATCTATTGAAAGAGCTGAATATACCAAAGAACATATTAGACTGGATAGGAATTAGCTTGGATTGCTATTTTTGTGTTTAACAGCTGTCTGTAAAACCTTTCTGTTTGATTAATTTTGGGCTTAATGTATTAGGTAAGTCCAGAAAATGGGTGGGTTGGTTTGATAACCAGGTTAAATGCAGACACTAAAGAATTCACCCTTTCATGATAATGCAAAGTTCACATTAGTAGTGATTTAATGAATACAGTTTTCTTTTTCAAGTGAAACCACTACAACGTTGTCAGTTTTTTTCTTATTAATATGCAGAGAAAGTTACAAGCTTTGTTTAGTTTTTCTTTAAATATAATGTGTGACATAACCCTCACACGCCTATTACTCATAACATACCAAGTCTGTAAGAAAACTATAGAGCAATTCCACTTGGTTTCCTGTTTTAAAAATGTAAGACTGAAGTTTGCATTTGAGCTTTTCTTTGCATAATTTAATAAAGTTTAAATTAAAGCAAGAGAATACTGTTTTAATTCTAAAACTTTTAACCCATCAATATTAATCCACAGCTCTGAATAGAAACATTGCTATGGATTAGGCATGGGATTGATCCGGTTCTGGGGTTAAATATACTTATTATGGTTTCTAATTTGTAAGGAAATTTTCTTCAGTGACCTAATCCTTTAATAGCTCCCCCCCTTTACCACATTTCTTTAAGCTTCACCCTTGCAAATTCCTCATTACTGTAAATAAGTGATGTCCTCCATTTCTTCTCATATCTTTACTTGAAACCTTGGGTTCTGCTGCCTGTTTAAGGATTCATAGCTTGACACGAGATTCTTTTTAGCTACAACTCGTATTCTTGAAAGTCAACTTTCAAAAAGTAGTTTTCTTAAGCTGGATAGTTTACTGTTGTGGCCCAGCAGGAGCCGTTGGAGCTGCCACTAGACTCCGAATGTTGAATGTTGAATGTTTATTTTATTTATATGCTGCCCTTTTCCCCCGAAGGGGACTCAGGGTGGCTCACAACTCAAACCAGGGAAGGGGGGATACAGACAAAATTAAAAACGACACAAAACAATGCATAATTTAAAACACACGACAGTGAGGGGCCCTATGAGTCGGCTTTGGAGGATGTACAGGACCCCGGACAGGGCTCTGACTCTGAGTGGGGTGCAGAGGGGCTGGTTGGCCACCAGGAGGCGCCTGAGCCTTGGACCAGTGGGGAGGAGACAAGGGAGTGTGATCCGGATTTCAGCAGTGGGGAGGAGCCAAGGGAGTTGTTCCTAGATGCCTGGCACCGGAGAGCTAATAGGCGTAAAGAACTGTTACGCAGTTACAGGAGGTAATTGCACTCAGTTGGTGGTAATTAGGCTCCTCTCCAGACTATAAAAGGAATGCTTGTGCACACGCCCCTTTTGCAGGAGTCAACGCATTTACGAAAGTTGGAGAACACTATTGTGAGCTTGGCAGGCTGGATTGCTGCCAAGGCTTGTCTGTGCTGGATTGCTGCCAAGGCTTATCTGTGCTGGTTTGCTGCCATGGACCTGTCTGTCTGTGAACAAATCCTGTAAAGTATCTTTGGCTCGGAGTGCTTTGGTGTGGGCTGACAGGGGTGGGTGGGGTCAGAACAGCTTACTTATTTTATTATCTCAGCTGTGCTGCTCAGGAACTCATGTCTGGCCTTTCAACTAAGTAAGCCACAACCATCCACATAAATGCATTGTAGTGAAGATAGATGCCCCCCCCATCCTGTTTGTGTTGGAGGCATTATTTAAGGCACTTCTGGGTTCAAAGGATTAGCCGGTGACATCACAGTTGCCCATGGGGGCTCCTTTCATATTCCTGTCAAGGAGCTGGAGCTAATGATAGGAGTTCACCCAGCCACGAATCAGTACTAGGTCTCAAATGCGGGTTTGCTAATCTCCAACCTAGTATCCTAGCCACGAGATAGATTTCTGATTGACGTACTGTCAGCATTCCAAGTATCATGTAGAATTAAATCAGAGTCCAAGGCAAAATGATCCTTAAAGTTCCAATTTAATAAAGCAGACATCTTAGCACATCTGTGTTAATCCCAATTCTGGAAATGACATCAGAATCCCACCCAGTTAAAAGTTCATGATCTTGTCCCTACACCCACAATCCATCACATGGTCCAATCTTCTTCTTCCACGCTGGCATCCACACCCAGCTGCTTCCGGTCAGGTGTAAGAGTGCGGAGACAAAAGATGACCTTGGCTTCTAGAAAAGAATGAAAACAATACATTCCACAATCCTACTCCTGTCTATTCCCCCCTCCCATCGACTATACTAATGAAACAGCATATTGAAATAAGAGAAAGTGTGGCAGGCCAAAATTCTAAAAGGAATATAATTGCAGGACTGTCACGTACATTTTAATGTCACTCAGATATTGACATAATATAAAGATTCATATATACACAAAGAAGGACAAAAAAATTTTTTTACAATAGTTTTACAGAGCTGTGAAGACAAGCTTACCAATTGTCGTTCCCTCACTTCCCTGTCCCCTCAAGGTGAAAGGATAAAGGGAAAAAGTTGGCTCTAATTAAAGGAATAAATCTGGCCAGGTATGAAAAATAATTGTATTATGCCCTGAGTCTTGAACCTGAAATATGCCTGGCGTTCCCAAGATGGGAAGCTGGGTTGTATAGTGAAAAATACTATACATTTTATCCACCGGATCAAATTGTCCCTACGATTAGCTTCCATTACAGTGTTGGGAGTACTTAAGATTAAATTGCCCTAAAGTCAATGAGATTGGGACTTATTTTAAAATAAAGTGCGGAGTGAAGACGCACATCAGAGAAAGCTGATTTATCCCCATGATGCCAAAATAACTAGGTTTATAGGTTTATTGCATTTATATGCCGCCCTATTCCCGGAGGGACGCAGGGCGGTTAACAAACCCAGGGGAGGGAGTAATACAGACAAGGGAAAGAAACAAATGAACAAAATACAGAGAAAATTAAAACCATCAACAGTCACACAATTCGAGTGGGGAAGGGAACTCGTCAACGCCAGGCCTGTCGGAACATCCAGGTTTTAACGGCCTTACGGAAAGCCTGAAGGGAGGTGAGGGGGATCTCTACAGGGAGCTCGTTCCTAAGGGCCGGATCAGCCACAGAGAAGGCCCTCCTCCGGGTGGTCGCCAATCGGCACGGGCCGGTAGATGGAATTCGGAGGAGGCCTAGTCTGTGGGATCTAATGGGTCTTTGGGAGGTGATTGGCAGCAGGCGGTCTCTCAAGTACCCAGGTCCAATACCAACTGACCACAATTGCGTTCCCCTCATATGACATCAGAAGTGTACCAGTTTAAAGAAGAGTAAATAAACAAAACAACAAAAAAAGAGGAAAGTAAAACGGTGAAAAAAATTGCCTTTCATCGACAGTCTTTAATGAAGCCTTATTTGGGGAGCTACCACCAGACCTGGTGTAGCAATATTTTGCACGTGGCACGACAAAACCGCGCTCCACTAAAGCGTGCCCGATTAAACCGCGTCGCTGATGTCATCAGCAGGGCGACAACAGCGACCGCGGAGAAAAAAGGGCGCTTTAAATAGCGCTTTGAAAGCAAGCCGATTCAAGTTAAGGTAAGGGTTAGGTTTAGGGTTAGGTTTAGGGTTAGGTTAAGCGTTAGGGTTAGGTTTAGGGTTAGGTTAAGGGTTAGCGTTAGATTTAGCGTTAGGTTAACGGTTAGGTTTAGGGTTAGGTTTAGGGTTAGGTTTAGGGTTAGGTTAAGGGTTAGGTTTAGGATTAGGTTTAGGATTAGGTTTAGGGGGGTTAGGTTTAGGTTTAGCGGTTAATTTTAGCTTTAGCGTTCGCAGCGTGCTTTTTTCATCGCGCTGTGATGACGTCAGCTACGCGGTTTCGTCGAGCGCGCTTTAGTCGAACGCGGTTTTGTGGTGGAACCTATTTTGCAAACCTTTGGTAGTATTTTCCGATTGTTAACTGTTTTCTTACCCTGATCCTTTTAATTTAATTTCAGCGACTTCATTACACCGCTGATAATCCCATTGCTGACTGTGCCAAGCTGTATTGGCTTTTTCTAAGAACAGAACAGACTGGAATTCCTGGAGCATTGATCACCGTGTTGCTTTATGCAGTCCTATTTTTATTTTCATCTGCAACTCTGCATCTGTATTGGCTCAGGTAAGTCCTAGATCCCCTATAAGATGCCTGCAGAAAACATATAGGTAATCCTCGATTTATGACCACAATTGAGTGCAAGATTTCTGTTGCTAAGTGAGACACTTTTCTTGCCATAGTTATTGAGTGAATCGCTGCAGTTGTTAAGTTAAGTAGCATAGTTGTGAAGTGACTATGTTTGTCAGAAGGTTACAAAAGGTGATCACATAACCCTGGGGCAATGCATCCGTCATAAATATGAATCAGTTGTCCGTCTTCTGAATTTTGATCACGTGACCATGGGGATGCTGTTGTAAGTGTAAAAAATGGTCATGCATCACTTTTTTTCAGTGTTGTTGTTACTTGAATGGTCACTAAATTGTACAAATTGTTGTAAGTCGAGGACTCCCTGTATTGATAGAATGATCCTGATAAATAAATAAAGGGAGACTAGTATAGATCTATTTCAAGCTATTTAGCTATCATCAGCTAGCCATACCCTTATTGGGATTCGAACCTGGGCTGTATTACATATTAGGCAGATGTGTTAACCACTAAGCCACAAGGTTCTCCTCCTTTATCAGCTGAGCCAGGGAAATAGGTATGTATTTAGTGTCACAACCCCTGGTTAACAGAGAAAGGAAGCAGTAGACTTCCTCCCATATTTGGGCATACCAGGGGTTGTGACATTTAAGGAAAGTCTTGCCTTGGACTCTGATTTAATTCTACATGATACTTGGAATGCTGACATTGGCTTTCTAACGGAGATGAGCACCATCCCCTAGAGTCAGGAACTACTAGCACATTTGTGCGAGGAGATCATTTGGAGGTTTGTCTGTGACTTCAGGGTCACCTGAGTAGTAGTAGTAGTGCGAAACAGTGTGGAGCCTTCTTGGAACTACTGGAAGGACTGTGTTGTGGAACTGTGCTTCACTGCTGAACTCAGGCAAAGTCCAGTTGCCTGTTGAAAAAGTATCTTTGGGACAGCCATGACCTGGATGACTGAGAAGCTTTACAGACTTTTAGCTATCAAGTTTTGGGATAGCTAAAACACTCTTTCAATGGAGTAGGAGTAGAAATGGATTTCTAGAGGGGAAAATGCAGATTATAGGAACCAGGAGCACTACTCAGGTGAACCCTGAGGAGACAGATAGACCTCCAAGTGACCTAGATGACTGAGAACCTCCATAGACAATAATAAGATGCCTTTGAGGGTGGCAAATTTTACATATTTGCTCTTAGCTTTGAGGAACACACGGGCAATCTAACATCCTATCCAAGGATTTCAAATCATCCACATTCCTGGAAGCGGTATGCAAATTCAAAGTATTGGCAATCTAATTAATTCATATTTTTTTTGTCGATGTTAATGTCTTCTTCATCACTGACTTCATAGTTTCATACGGTTTTATAAGTTTTATCTGCTGTCATTTATCACTCGGGAAAATTAATTTACATTAAAATATTCGTAAGGCAGATTTTCAATCAGAATATTATGAACGTCTTTATTGTCTAAGGAACAGGTGGAGGAACATCAACAATTTTTTTCCCCTTCTGAATCAATCTTTCCATGATGTTTTACAATAAAGAAAAGAGTATTTCATTGGACAATGTATCTTTCAAAACTCTCGTAACAGAATAATAAAACAAAGCATGCGTAGCAAAACTGGTTACATTACAACTTTCTAAACATGTTACGGTAAGGAAAACTCGGAGGGTAAATTATAATTATACCTGAATTCGGGAAAAAAATAACCTTTTTTGTTATTGGGAACTGAGCTGTCTATTGATAAATTGTTTTCTGAGTGGCTACAGATACATCAAATTGTACACAGATATTTAGGTTTAATGTGCATATAAGCATCTTTTCATGCATAAATTTTACATCTATTGTTCATTTACACTTGTATGCATATCACGTTCAAATGACTTTTATAGGTAAAATTAACTTGGGACTTACACAATTCTTATATTTGGAATGGCAAATAGCCATGTTATAAAACTGATTTACCTCCATTACAGTTGATTATTTTCTGATTGATTCTTGGCTGTACAGGGTCCTCCCATGAGCCTGTACAATGAAGCTGACAGTTTAAGAGAATCAGATGAGAGCCGCATACAATATTCAGTAGGATTATGTCATACTGAATTAAGTTTGTATGGAATTCAGGGATAGACAACCTGTGACTTTTTAGGTACAAACGAATTATTATTTAGCATCTCTAACTGGTGTGCCAACATTGTGCGTTCTTAAGGAGTGCTACATCAACTATTTCTGAAGGTCAATAGGTTCACAATCTATCCTCTACAAGCTGTTATATCAAGCTTAGCTTCTAAGAATTAATCAACCATGACAAATTATTGTTGCAAATTAATACGTATATCAATCGAGAGTAAGGAATAAAAGAGGCATGGAAAATACAGTTTAGATTCAATCAGTGACGTGCGGTGAGGTTTATGGCTGGTGAGGCAGCACTTTTTTTAGACTTGTGGACTTCAACTCCCAGAATGCCATAGCCAGGCATGCTCAGTTCTGATTTAAAGTGACAGCATTTGTTTTTCTCCTTTGCTAAATAAGTTTCCTTCTTTCTTTTTCTTTTTCTTCTCCCTTTCCCTTCTTCCTCCCTCCCTCCCCCCTCTCTCAAACACACACACACACACACACACACACACACACACACAGTTGCATCAGGAGGATGAAGTTTGAATTCCTCCCCCTCCCTCCGACCCACACATACCTTTTCCAGCTGTTTCAGAGAGGATTTCAACTCTGCTCTTGCCTGTCATCATGAAAAGAAAAAAATGTAAAAGGAAAAAGGCAAGAGCTGAGGTCAGGCTGGGCTAGTTGCTGCCAGAGTCACCGTGGATGACTCTGCTTAGTGCTTAACTGTTTAAAAAAGCCTCTAAAAAGCGCCCTCTACAGGAGGAGGCAGGAGAATGACGTGCCTCATCTACGTCAGGAATTTTTTGGCTTTTAACCCTTGCTTAACTCTGCTCGAGTGATCATAAAAAGTCAGACTAGATGAGGCACGTCGTTCTCCTGCCGCCTCCTGTAGAGGGCGCTTTTTTAGAGGCTTTTTAAAACAGTTAAGCACTAAGCAGAGTCATCCATGGTGACTCTGGCAGCAACTAGCTCAGCCTGACCTCAGCTCTTGCCTTTTTCCTTTTACATTTTCTTTTCTTTTCATGATGACAGTGGTGAGGCTCTGCCTCCCCTGCCCCCCCTGACTGCACGTCCCTGGATTCAATATCAATCAGTCAATCAATCATGCCTTAGCATGACTAGCTAGTAAAAGCAAACCATTTAACCCACATTTTGGAAAAAGTATACAAATATAGTTATTGACATAATTTATTGTATAAACTGGAACCACCTTCTATTGATTTTGTGTTCTTGTCTAGCTCATGTTAGAACCCCTGCTCTAGTTTTATGTGGGTGTTCTCCAATAATTCTCTATGCCAAAGTCAATGATGGCCATCTAGTCTGGCCATGAAGTGAAAGCCAATTATGGATGACTCCTCATTGTAGGAGATGTGGGCCAACCTGCTGATAAGCAGTCTCTATTTTGTGGGACGTAGGAGGCTTGGATGGCCCCTTTCTCCATTAGCATTAGGAAAACAGAGCAGTCTTCCTGTAGTAGATGTCAGATTAGTTTAACCGTGTCTAAAATGTTTTAGATTGTTCATTGATGATATTCAGACTGTTCATTGTTTCTGATCGACAAGCTCAGCGTTTTAGCCACTGAGCCACCTTCTGCCTTACTAACGGAGAGTAAATTGCAGAGCAGTTCTTCCCATATACACCACTCTGTTCTTTCTTCCACCTTTTAAACTCTGCAGTTTTTGTGCTTTATTTATGCTTTTGTTCCATTTGTTGTCATCCAAATTTATTTGAACCACCAAACTGCTGATCTATCTATCTATCTATCTATCTGTCTGTCTGTCTGTCTGTCTGTCTGTCTGTCTGTCTGTCTGTCTGTCTGTCTGTCTGTCTGTCTGTCTGTCTGTCTGTCTGTCTATCTGTCTATCTGCCTGCCTGCCTGCCTGTCTGTCTATCTGTCTATCTGTCTGTCTGTCTGTCTGTCTGTCTGTCTGTCTGTCTGTCTGTCTGTCTGTCTGCCTGTCTGCCTGTCTGCCTGTCTGCCTGTCTGCCTGTCTATCTGTCTATCTGTCTATCTGTCTATCTGTCTATCTGTCTAGCTATCTACCTACCTACCTACCTACCTACCTACCTACCTACCTACCTATCATCTGTCTGTCTGTCTGTCTATCTATCTATCTATCTATCTATCTATCTATCTATCTATCTATCTATCTATCTATCTATCTATCTATCTATCTAGCTAGCTATCTAGCTATCTAGCTATCTAGCTATCTAGCTATCTAGCTATCTAGCTATCTAGCTATCTAGCTATCTAGCTATCTAGCTATCTAGCTATCTAGCTATCTAGCTATCTAGCTATCTAGCTATCTAGCTATCTACCTACCTACCTACCTACCTACCTACCTACCTACCTACCTACCTACCTATCATCTGTCTGTCTGTCTGTCTGTCTATCTATCTATCTATCTATCTATCTATCTATCTATCTATCTATCTATCAATCATCTATCCATCCATCCATCCATCCATCCATCCATCCATCCATCCATCCATCCATCTGTTTGTTCTTTTATCCTACCCTAGAATCTATTTGGATAGGGCAGGGCTATCAAATATTATGAAATCGATCTATCTCTCGAGACAAGGACAAAACAAAGATGAAAATGTGGCAAGAGGCACATATTTCTGGATGTATCCGTTGAAGCAGTGACTGTTACCAAGCCATGCTTTCTTAAATTTCCTCAACGTGGAATTAAAGATAGAAAGCTGTCATAACAGCCTAAAACATGAGATAGAAAAATGACAGGAAGCTGGAAATAATCAGGACAAATTAAAACTTTCATAATTAAAAACGTTTCATTAACCAAGCAAATATAATTGGAAAAGCCTATTCTCATCCTGTAGGACAGTAAGTGGGAAATCAAGTTAATATGAATAAACGGCTCACATTTGCTATGTTTTAGAAAGAATCTTGAAGTCGAAGCATCCGCACAGGAATTATGAATGATGGTTGGACAACATAAGCAAATTTTAATTTCCATGTTATGAATTAGCCACAAGAGCACTTCTATATTAGGTCTATTAATCAGACAATAATTGTGTGATAGTGTTTTCCCCTTCATGCAGCTACTTTTTTTCTCTAAAATATAGATATGCTAAATATAGATCAGTGGTGGGTTTCAAAAATTGTTCGAACCTACTCTGTGGGTGTGGCCTCCTTTGTGGGAGTGGCTTGCTGCCCATGTGACCGGATGGGAGTGGCTTGCCACCCATGTGACCGGATATGAAGATACCGACGACACTTGTCAGAACCACCTTAAATTACCTCACACACAGCACTGGCATGCATAAGAATATGATGTAAACTTGTTTTTTAAAAGGCATCTTTGGTTTGCGTTAAAACAACTTCAACACACGCAATGTTCTGATTGCACCACAAACGCAGTAGTCATCCTTACCTTTCACAGAGGCACTGAGTTTTATAAATAGGAGCATGATAGTGTAGAATAATCATATCCAAGGATCAGGGGTGGGTTTCAAAACGTTTGGGAACCTTTTCTGTAGGTGTGGCCTGATTTCCGGGTCCACTGGTGGAACATCTTCTAACCGGTTCAGTAGATTTGACGAACCGATTCTACCAAATAGGTGCGAACTGGTAGGAACCCACCTCTGATATAGATATGCTTAACACCAACAATGGTTAAAAAAAAACACACCACTTTTTAATTTTCTGATGATAAACTGCAGCATGTGGTGACTATGCGGTTCTTAAACAATGAATTGGTTTACTTTAGCTTTTGAAGAAATGTTATTTCAAAATACAAAGCTCTTTAAAGACCAAACACATTTTTGTGGCATAACTATATTTTTAAATGAATGTGTGCACTTGCAAGATACACCTACTGCTCTTACTTCTAAGTAAAAATGCAGGCAATCAGTGCATCAAATATCAAGCAGGGTTCTTCTTCCACAAGCTAAAGTGCAACTTTATTTTTCTTTATTAGAAATACAAACAGTCACACAAATAAGTTTTCCCTTTAAATGGATACACCATCAAAGTAAAGGAGAGTGTATGAAGATGGGTAAAAAGGTTTTCCCTTCTTGTTTAGGTTATACAATGAAAGCTGGTTGTTAGATTCGCTCCAGAGGATTCGAGGGGATGAGACCTCTTTCTTTGTCCCGTGTGACCTGGAAATCTCTCTCCAAGAGTTAAGCTACCTTGTGAAAAAGGCAGAACAATGGAGGGGAATCGGTGGTGAAAGACGAAAGGTAAGGAGAGTGCTTGAAACAGGCTTGTTCATTCTGCAGTGTTTCACTCGCCTTCTCCCGCTAATGGAGTTAGGCCGCGAGATAGTTGATTTAATCTGAATGATGTCATTCAATACCAGAAGACAAAAAATTAGTGATTCTGTGAGTGGCTGATTGATTTAAGTAAGCTAAACATACAAAATTACAAATGTTTTCGAAGCAGTGAAAGGGTTCCTTGGATGCATTTTCTTCCAACAAAATGTCCGTGGCTTTCGTATAAAAAATATCCTAGTCAATGAACGACACGATTTGAACCGTGTATAAACCACAGGATTTAATTCAGAGGACTGCTCTGGAACTTCATATATGGCCTAATTCTCTCCAGACTGAACTACAGATTGTTCAGTCAATCCAGTGCCTGAATCCAAAGAAAGATTTATTGAGGTGGAAGCTCCATTCATCTTATCGACTAGCACGGGAGAAAATACAAATGTCTGTAGCTTTTCTCCCCTCAGCAGAACGAGACGATAATTGTTGACAACCCGGGTAAAGCACTCCAAAGTTCATAAAAGTATTCATTTTTACAATAGTTATTTTTTTTAAAATTATGCTATTTTTAAATCTGTGTGGATTTTTTTTAAGAGTGCCTGTAAATTGGTTGTTTGGAATTAGGGACACCAGTGCTGGGATTCAGCCAGTTCGCACCTATCCAGGAGAACTGGTTGTTAACTTTCTAAGCAGTTTGGAGAACCAGTTGTTGGAAGAAATCTTTTGGTTTTTTTCCACTTTACAGGGCTAATCCTGTAAGGAAGGCAGGAAGGAAACATTCTGGTGTTGTTTCTAGCCTCATCTTTATTGCCCTGCTTACAGAAACTGCCTCTCCGGTTAACCCTTATTACCATTGTAACAACTAAGGGAAAGCGCCCATCAACCTGAGTGACATTCAGTTGGCCACATCCACACAGTCGCATGGCCACTGAGCCACACCTACCCAGCTGGTCATTAGGACAGAGAACCAGTTACTAAATTATTTGAATCTCACCACTGAGGGACACAACTCACCTTGGTTGTTCTCAAAAGAATTGAAACAAGGTGGAAGCTCTTTAATTCTAGAATGGAACAGCCCCAGAATTAACAAGGCCATAGACCAAGATGGAAGTTAAAAAGAGCCATATAGGAAAGAAAGCAAACCATGTACAAACCACTTCTGTTTTCTGTTGCCAAGGAAAAACTTCAGAGAAACCTTTCCCTAAGGAGAAAATGCATCAAATTTCAGACAGGTAGCTTGTAAGACTTTTTCAGAGGGAAAATACATTACTGTAATAAGAATGTGGTAGAGTTGAATAAATGCACACATGTAAAATAACATGAACTAAATGAGAGACACTCATTCCACCTATCCCAACCTTGCCATTACCTTTCTGGTTCTTTGTGAGTTTAGTTGTTCTTAGTTATGAAAAGAACTGGACACAGAATTTGGCAGAGTGATGGAAGAAAACAGTTTCCAGTTTTATTATTACTGTCTATTCCATAACAGCATAGTACCATTTCTGCAATACTTGTGGTCTTTAAAAGAACATTTGAAGCTGGGGTGAAATGCTACTGGTTCAAACCAGTTCGCCCAAACATGTAGTAAAAAATGCTACCAGTTCAGGTGAACTGGTATTTCCGACAACCAGCTGGACGACGATCAGTTGTGATGCGCGATTTTTATTAGCTGGAATCGTCAGATTTCCTGCATTCTAGCTAATCTAAATCACGTGGCACAGTGGATTCCCCACCTCTCGCTGTTCTACTTACCTTTGCAGCCTCGGAAGGCTTCAACATGTTCCTTTTTAACTGCTGTGTGGGCGCTCCTCATGTGCGCATGCCACAAAGCGTGTGCTCAGTAGCAGACTCACCGAACTGATAGCAGACTTCAGAGGATTTCCCTGCTGCTTTGAAGGGCTTAAAATCAGGTTCTTGCTGAAAAAAATTGCTGAACTAGAGAAGAAATGTTTCACCCCAGCTAATCTTAAGCTTAATGCGTGTCCTTTAAAAAAACCGCTTCTTCATTCATACTCCAGAATATAAACATACTCCTTTGATTAAAATAATACTTATAGCAGATATATTTTCAGTAGAATGAGAATTCAGGGTTCTTCTCTTTGTTTAAGTATGATACGATTCAAAAGAGGAATTTGTCATTGGTGAAAAGACAGCCACATTCCAGAAAAGTTAAAAGGTGGCTTCCCCCCATTTTATTTATTTAAAAGACAAAAGGGCTACTTTCACAGTGTTGAAGACATTTTCTAAGCCACAAATGTTTTTTCCCCCTCCATTATTATATTTATCACATAGAGTGATAATAGGCAACAAACAGCTAAAACTAGAACTAATCTTTTCAACTCTGGTGTTTTTTGCATTCTTAATTAGACAGCATAAGGTTGATATGATTAGGTGAGGATATAATGTTTTCCATTAAGCCACACCGTAGCACACATATTCATGGTTTTCCCTTGCAATTAAATAATAGGACAATGAATTTTATATTATTGACCCAATTATTTCCCCGTGGAAAAGTATATGTTTAACAAATTTGTGCCTTAGGACTTCATTAGTACCAGTAGGATGATACCATTTTGAACTACACAAATTGCATGTCCTCAAATGTATTTATGGTATAATTGTTGCTTTATGATGGGGATTTTGAATGCAATTTCAGTGCCTGTACAAATTTATTAATTTACTCATTCATTTGGATGTGTGGTGAAGGTTGATCAGGGATTTTTATTCTTTTCATCATTTGACTCTAGTTGTGGTGGGGAAAAATTCAGCATCTTTCAATATCAAAGAACCCAGGGGATTTACAGAAAAGTCAAGATTTGGATTTGGATTTAACTTTATTTGTATGCCGCCCTTTTCCCTGAGGGGACTCAGGGCGGCTCACAATTCAGGGGGAGGGAAGGACAAAACAAGTTATACACATGAAGACAATACATCGTTAAAAAGCACAACAGTCATACTATTCGGGTGGGGTTGAAGTCTCTAGTCCCAGGCCTGTCGGGACAGCCAGGTTTTAAGGGCTACGCGGAAGGTCTGGAGGGTGGTGAGGGTTCGAATCTCCACGGGGAGTTCGTTCCATAGGGTCGGAGCAGCCACCGAGAAGGCTCTCCTCCGGGTCGTTGCCAGTCGACATTGGCCGGCTGATGGAATTCGGAGGAGGCCTAATCTATGGGATCTTATTGGCCTAGAGGAGGTAATTGGCAGTAGGCGGTCTCTCAAGTAAGATGGTGGCCACAAGCTTTTTTATGTGGATTGCAGCTCCAATATTGACTTTTTTGAGTATACCTTGGGGCAGAGGTGGGTTCCTACCGGTTCGCACTGGTTCGGTAGAACCGGTTCGTCAAATCTACCGAACCGGTTAGAAGAGGTTCCACCAGTGGACCTGGAAAGCAGGCCACACCTACAGAAGAGCTTCCAAAAATGTTTGAAACCCATCACTGCCTTGGGGACAGTCATGCAGTAAATAGATGACTACATTTTAGTTGGAAATATCTGTTCTTTGTGGTGATGTTTCCATGTTGTAGTGTCCATATTT
Organism: Thamnophis sirtalis; assembly: GCF_051295495.1. Taxonomy (NCBI): domain Eukaryota; kingdom Metazoa; phylum Chordata; class Lepidosauria; order Squamata; family Natricidae; genus Thamnophis; species Thamnophis sirtalis. The sequence continues at coordinate 171,532,715 of NW_028261382.1, forward strand.
TCAAAAATGGGAGGAAAAACTTCTGTCCCAATTTTTTGGGAGGAATTGCTATTTGTAACTTCTCAATATAAAGCATTTTTAAGTAGTTCTGTTCCTACCTAACAAAAATTTTAGAGTGAGTTTTTTTCTTTCTTTCATAGCCCTGAGGTTGTGTTTTCTCAAGGGTGAATTGCAGAAAGTCAATGCTTGTTCATAACTGTTTTAGACTGAAGATGTATATTAATAGCACTTAGATTTTTATATTGCTTCATACTGTTTACAGCCCTATTTAAGTGGTTTACGGAGTCAGCATATTGCCCCCCAACAATCTCGGTCCTCATTTTACTAACCTCGAAAGGATGAAAGGCTGAGTCAACCTTGAGCCAGTTAGGATCAAATTCCTGGCAGTGGGCAGAGCCAGCCTGCAATACTGCATGATGATACTCAAGTTGTAAGGTATGAGACTTTTCAAAGCAAACAAGATATGTCTACTGGTCATTTAATTGCAGTTCTAGTATTGTCAATTAATTTCTATTATTTAATTACCAAAGTCAATAATTCGCATATAAACATCACCAGGTGTATGCAATACTGCATTCTAACCACTGCACCCCATGGGTCCTATGTAGGAAATATAGTCACTTGGACATACATGAGGTGGCGCAGTGGTTAAATGCAGCACTGCAGGCTACTTCAGCTGACTGCAGTTCTGCAGTTCGGCTGTTCAAATCTCACCGGCTCAGGATTGACTCATCCTTCCATCCTTCCGAGGTGGGTAAAATGAGGACCCGGATTGTTGTTGGGGGCAATATGCTGACTCTGTAAACCGCTTAGAGAGGGCTGAAAGCCCTATGAAGCAGTATATAAGTCTAACTGCTATTGCTATTGCTATAACTGCTAAATGTCCAGTAGAGATATCTCATTCTCTTTTAAAAGACTCATAACATACAGCTTGAGTATCATGGCCAACTGAGTATCATAGCCATTGAGGAATAGCCAACACTCCGGAAGACAGGCTTAAGATACAGAAGGTTCTTGGCAAACTTGAACATTGGGCACCATCTAATAAAATGAAACTCAGTGGTGAAAAGAGTAAGGTTCTACATTTAGGCAAGAAAAACAAAATACACAGGTACAGTACAGGTGGTACCTTGCTCAATAGTAGTAACTGTGAGAGGGATCTTGGAGTCCTAGTGGACAACCATTTAAATATGAGCCAGCCGTGTGCAGCAGCTGCCAAAAAAGCCAACACAGTTCTAGGCTACATAAACAGAGGGATAGAATCAAGATCATGTGAAGTGTTAATACCACTTTATAAGGCCTTGGCAAGGCCGCACTTGGAATACTGCATTCAGTTTTGGTCACCCCGATGTAGAAAAGATGTGGAGACTCTAGAAAGAATGCAGAGAAGAGCAACAAAGATGATTAGGGGACTGGAGACTAAAACATATGAAGAACAGTTGCAGGAACTGGGTATGTCTAGTTTAATGAAAAGAAGGACTAGGGGAGACATGATAGCAGTGTTCCGATATCTCAGGGGTTGCCACAAAGAAGAGGGAGTCAAACTATTCTCCAAGGCACCTGAGGGTAGAACAAGAAGCAATGGGTTGAAACTAATCAAGGAGAGAAGCAACTTAGAACTAAAGAAAAAATTCCTGACAGTTAGAACAATTAATCAGTGGAACAACTTGCCTCCAGAAGTTGTGAATGCTCCAACACTGGAGGTTTTTAAGAAGATGTTGGATAGCCATTTGTCTGAAACGGTAGAGGGTTTCCTGCCTAGGCAGGGGGTTGGACTTCCAACTCTGCTATTGTATTATTTTATTACCATCCTCACAAAAACCCATCAAGTTATCTTTGGGAAATGAAATCAATTCATGGAAAAATTAGTTTAATGAGAATAGGAGTAATTTCCTCATTCTATATGGCATTATAGGAAAAGTTGAAAAACCAGTCATCAGTAGGGTTTTTGGAAATGGAAAATATATTTGTAATTTGAACACACAAGATTTTTTTGGGGGGGGTCTGTAATAAATATAGTTTCTGTCAAACTAAGCTACATTTGTTACTCTCAGGCCAACTTACTAATGTTTTAATAAACAAGTCATTAATATATATTATTTAACTACCCTATATTAGCTGCTATTTGTCTTCTATTATGCATTATTATTTGTTAACAGTTAGATATTCAGGCCCTGCATTGGAAAAGGATTTTAATTTTGCCTTGAATACTTCCCATTGCTCAGTTATAAGACACATTGTTATGTCAGAACATGTGTTTTTTTTCTAGGAGAATGCTAAGGAAAGTGAATAATATGTTTTTGCAAAAAAGGTCACCAGTGTTAATTAAAGTCTGTAAATAATAAAAACAGATTCAAGCTTCCCAAGAACATTGCTTTAAAAGAAACTCAGCAATAGCCCAATGATTTTGGTGGATCTGTTGTCGCTATAGCCCTTCTCTTGACGGTGAGCCATTACCTCACCATCAGTCTGACTCTCAGCACTGGCTACCTGTCGATCTCCGGGTACGCTTCAAGGTGCTACTTGTCACCCATAAAGCCCTTCATGGTAGTGGGTCTGGGTACTTGAGAGACCGCCTACTGCCAATCACCTCCACTCGACCTATTAGATCCCATCGATTAGGCCTCCTCCAAGTCCCATCTGCCGGTCAATGTCGACTGGCAACTACGCGGAGGAGAGCCCTCTCGGTGGCAGCTCCGACCCTATGGAACAATCTCCCCATGGAGATTCGTACCCTCACCACCCTCCAGACCTTCCGCACAGCGCTCAAAATCTGGCTATCCCGTCAGGCCTGGGGCTAAAGACTGTAACCCACCCGAATGGTATGAATGTTGTGTTTTTAATGATGTACTGTCATACGTGTTAAATGTTTGTTTGCCCCCCACCCCTTTTCGAGTTGTAAGCCGCCCTGAGTCCCCTCAGGGAAAAGGGCGGCATATAAATAAACTTCTCAACTTCTCAACTTCTCAGTTCAATAGTTGAACCTCTCTCCCACTCAAGGTCTTGTGCCTTTGAATAAAAACACACCCCCCCCCAAAATCACTTCATTAATTAAAATTAAAAATAAACATTAAAAATGGATATGCTGTTTTGGTTTGTAATTAGAAATAGGCAATTTTTAAAAAAAATAAAAATTCAACTTAATATAAAAATCATAAACGTAAAATGAATTTATTATTTTCCGTGTTAGTCCACTTATTAATTACATTTGTGTTGCACTTGTGCTGAGGACAGCCTGTGGCTTGGTGGTTAGTACATCTGCCTAGTATGTAATACAGCCCAGGTTCGAATCCCAGTAAGGGTATGGCTAGCTGACGAGAGCTAAATAGCTTGAAATAGATCTATACTAGTCTCCCTTTATTTATTTATCAGCACAAGTGCAACACACACACACACACACACACACACAGACAAATATATATATTCTTTACATCTGTCCTTAGAATTTCTTCATCTTCCAAAACAGAAGCTCCTCCCCTTAGTTTTGGGAACCCTTGATTTAATCCATAATAATAGCAATAGCAGTAGACTTATATACCACTTCATAGGCCTTTCAGGCCTCTCTAAGCGGTTTACAGAGAGTCAGCATATTGCCCCCAACAATCTGGGTCCTAAAAAAATGGTAATAGATAGCCTCTGCCTTGTTTTAGGACAGAGTCTTTCAATCTTAACAACTTTAAGCTATACGGACTTAACTTCTAGAATACCCCAGCCAGCATTCCGTCTGGGGAATTCTGGGAGTTGAAGTCTGTCCGCACAGTTTAAACTTGCTAAGATTGAGAAACACTATTTTAGAATATTGACTTCCAATCTAGTCAACTCCAACTACCTGCTGAACTTTTCAAAGCCAGCTTAGCTAGGTCTACTCCAGTTGTGGGATTCAATTTTTTTTTTTACTACCGGGTCTGTGGGCATGGCTTGGTGGGCTTGGCAGGGGATGGATACTGTAAAATCTCCATTCCCTCCCCACTCCAGGGGAAGGTTACTGCAAAATCCCCATTCCCTCCTGATCAGCTGGGACTCAGAAGGCAGAGAATAGATGGGGGCGGGGCCAGCCAGAGATGGTATTTACCGGTTCTTCGAACTACTCAAAATTTATGCTACTGGTTCTATAGAACTGGTCAGAACTGGCTGAATACCACTGGCTCTGGTCTGCTTTCAGTGTTTGCTTTTATATGTAAGCTGTAGTAAGGGTGAGTTTTACCAGTTCTGTGTGGGAATGTACCATCTAGACATCTCCACAAGTTGAATTATTTTTGCAGCGTTTTCCAGAGCTTTTGCAAATATCTGGTGCAGAAACATGCCATATCTAGCCAATCTTTATTAATGGGCTTCAGCATTTTATAAAGAGAAACGTCAGAAGCCACATAATCAGGAGTGAAGGGAGGACTGTGGATCATTTGAACTATATTAAAAGCATACAAAAACAGGGTGCAGCGAAAAACCAGGGCTATTTCTTTCAAGTGCTTTGTTATTGCGTTTTACAGCAGCAGAGTCAATAGATTTATTGCATAGATAGTATAACTTTGTGAAATAACCAGATGGTTTTATTATCTGATGAAGATCGTTTCATTTTTCAATCATGAGCCCGGGCTTTTAGATTTACAGTAGGCAATAACTGAAGCCTTAACTTATAATACACGAACCTTCTGTGGGATTCTGTTCCATTCAGTATCCTGTATCGATTATCAGTCTTCGTTGAGTTCATTTTTTAAAAAAAAAACTTCTCCTAGGAAAGGGGAGATCCTGGTTCATTTCTGCTCTCTGTCATGGAAGCTCACTTAGTGACTTTAAATCAATCACGGTCTCTTATTCCAATGTTCTTCACAGGATTGTTTAAGGGAAAATTGACACAGGAAATTCTGTGTATGATAGCTTGAACTCGTGGATGAAACATATAGAAAATTAGCAATAGCAATAGCAATAGCAGTTAGACTTATATACCGCTTCATAGGGCTTTCAGCCCTCTCTAAGTGGTTTACAGAGTCAGCATATTGCCCCCAACAACAATCCGGGTCCTCATTTCACCCACCTCGGAAGGATGGAAGGCTGAGTCAATCTTGAGCCGGTGAGATTAGAACCGCTGAACTCCAGATAACAGTCAGCTGAAGTGGCCTGCAGTACTGCACCCTAACCACTGCGCCACCTCGGCTCTTCAAATGAATATCATTTAATCTATAGAGTTGATGGTAGTATTTTGGCAACATTAGTAACAGCATCCTTTTGTGAATTCAAGTGTGTATATGTGTTTGTGTGTGTGTGTTGTGTGTTTGCTAAGAAAGGATTTTTCAAAATGACCATCAGATCATGAGTATTTCTGATACAGTAATTAACACGCTCGGATGCTAAGGAGTTCTACTCCCCCACCCCACCTGAAAAGAACTCTGTTCCAACTGCCAGTTGCCTCACATTCCGTTACCTCAGTTCAAACTGGCAGACATTCCACTCTTTCATTCAGGAACGGTCCAGGGCTGCAGTACTAAACATTGATACCTCACCAAAATGTCTACACCTTCCATCTATGGAACAGCTTCTGGACTCAAGGCAGCAGAGGCGATATTCCCTTATGTGTTTCAATCTCTCACCACCAGTGAGCCAATGGATTATGAACTGAATTTCTCCTGCATAGCCTGATCACCTAGTTTTGTCACGAAGCATGGGTCTCCAGCTACTAGTATGTATGTATGTATGTATGTATGTATGTATGTATGTATGTATGTATGTATGTATGTGTGTGTGTTCTGACCCCCCTCGTTCCACACCAAAGCACTGCAAGCCAAAGATACTTTACGGAATTTATTAATAGACAGACAGGTCCTTGGCAGCAAACCGGCACAGATAAGCCTTGGCAGCAATCCAGCCTGCCAAGCTCACAATATTGTTCTCCCACATTTGTTAATGCATTGACTTCGGCAAAAGGGGCATGTGCACAAGCATTCCTTTTATAGTCTGGAAAGGAGCCTAATTACCACCAGCTGAGTGCAATTACCTCCTGTAACTGCGTAATTGTTCCTTACGCCTATTAGCTCTCCGGTGCCGGGCATCTAGGAACAACTCCCTTGGCTCCTCCCCACTGCTGATGTCCGGATCACACTCCCTTGTCTCCTTCCCACTGATCCAAGGCTCAGGCACCTCCTGGTGGCCAACCAGCCTCTCTGCGCCCTGCTGGGAGTCGGAACCCTGTTCAAGGTCCTCCACATCCTCCAAAGCCGACTCATAGGGCCCCTCACTGTCGGAGTCTGGTGGCAGCTCCAACGGCTCCTTCTGGGCCACAACATATGTGTATTTATATGCAGACAGACAAATATAAAATAGTGTTGTCTTTTTTTTATGAATTGGCATACTGCTTATGAATATGCTAAAGAGTAAGTAAAGGAAAATTGAACACAAAACACAAACAACAAAGCCACCGTTGTGAACAGTCCTTCCCATTGTTGGTTGGCGTTTGCCTCTGGGTCCAGAAACATTAAAAAAAACATTACAAGGTAGGAGGGCATCTCTAAGAGGCACCTGGATTTAACTAGATCAGTATGGTAACATGCTTGGTACTGAAATTTATGGACCTTTTTTTTACATCTGTGTGTCGGAGAAAATAGAGATTAGGAAAAGAAAATTAAACACAGGCCTGATGAAAACCAACGCTCATTTGCCCAGAGAACACATTAGGCAGGCACTTTTAAAAAAAGTATCATTTTAACAGATGTGGGACACACAAAGGTTTGCTTTAATAAATTATCCTAATGAAAAACGAATGTTATTCATTAATGAATTAATGGAAACCATCCTGCAGATTTTCAGTGGTAGCATAGCCAGACATTGTCCAACGTTGGTGGCATGGTTTTCTTTGCATGAATCTTCAAGGAAGAACATAAAGTTCTAGACCAAAATGGTTCTATGAAATAAGTCTCTGTGCTTTATATCAGATGATCACATGCCACAACATTCTGGAAGGGAACAGAAAAAGAAGAGAAAGAGAACAGCTCTTGGAAAGTATTCAAAGGACTGTTACTTTTTCCACGTGAAATCTGATACTTGGGCGGTGCATTTGCTCCACACTACAGTTTAAGCCAAAATGACATATTGTGGTAAAGTATTTGTGAATATTATGTGTTTGCTTATTACAAGCGGTCTTTAATTTACATGAATGACTGGATTACTGTAACACGCTCTACATGGGGCTGCCCCTGAAGAGTACTCAAAAACTGCAGTTGGTCCAGAATGCAGCCGTGCGAGCGATAATGAGTATACCTAGATACACCCATGTTACACCTATCCTCCGCGAGCTGCACTGGCTGCCTATTGGTCTCCGGATACGCTTCAAGGCGCTAGTCGTCACTTATAAAGCCCTTCATGGTATTGGACCTGGGTACTTGAGAGACCGCCTGCTGCCAATTACCTCCACCAGACCGATTAGATCCCACAGACTAGGCCTCCTCTGAATTCCATCCGCCGGCCAGTGTCGACTGGCGACTCCCCGGAGGAGAGCCTTCTCTGTGGCTGCTCCGACCCTCTGGAACGAACTCCCCGTGGAGATTCGCACCCTCACCACCCTTCAGGCCTTCCGCAAAGCCCTTAAAACCTGGCTGTTCCGACAGGCCTGGGGCTAAAGAACCGTTGCCCCTATCTCGAATGGTATGATTGTTGCGTGTTTTTAAATTATGTATTGTTTTGTGTTGTTGTTAATTTGTCTGTATCCCCCCTTCCCTGGTTTGAGTTGTGAGCCGCCCTGAGTCCCCCTTCGGGGGGAAAGGGCGGCATACAAATGAAATAAACATTCAAACATTCAAACATTCATTCTCCTCAGATTTAGTGGATTAATGGGCAGATAAGAATAATAAAACCTCCTGACTTTTATTTTGCAACACTTCACTGACATGTCTTTTTTAAAAAAATAATAATAATAATAACTGGGTATAAAGCAGGACTTTTGTGTCACTTCTATTGCAAGCATTTGTATTTGCTCAGAGAGGTTGGGTTACTCTACAGATTTCAGCTCATACGATCTGACATTGTTATTTGATTCATGGCATCCTGTTCACAGAGATTAATTAGCAAGCAGGTCTGAAGTGTGTGCAAGTGTAAATATGATAATTAGTTTTCTGACATTGTTAACATTTCAACACTTCAGGTGGCTTGAAGTTCTTCATTTAACAGAATTGCTGCAAGCAGACATGAGGTGATTTGAAATGTCTTCATGGAAGTTCTAACTGCTCAATACTGTCTCTGGGCTAGCCCCATTAGGAAGAAGAAGAAAAGTTCTTGACTCTTTATATTGATTTTATTTTATTTTATTTGTCTTGTATGCCGCCCACTCCCGAAGGACTCCGGGCGGCTCACAATAGACAAGGGAAAGGGGGAACACTAGACAAAGACAACACTTTAAAAACAAAACCACAACATTCACAATTTCCGTAGGGCTGGATATTTCACAGCCCCCTCGGCCAGCTGGAGCAGCCAGGACTTGGTGGCTTTGCGGAAGGCCGGGAGGGTAGTAAGGGTCCGGATCTCCACGGGGAGATCATTCCAGAGGGCTGGAGCTGCAACAGAGAAGGCTCTCCCCCGGGGGGGGGGGGGTCGCCAGCCGACATTGGCTGGCAGGTGGAATCCGGAGGAGACTAAAATATTGCTATTTATTAAGGGCAAAACTTAAATATTAGAGGCCCAAGAACCAAAAATATCTCCCAGAATCTTGGGTACTACTCACAAACAACACCATAAGTTACTAGTAAATGGCAAATTGTTTTAATAGGAGAGACAGGGAAGTTGTTAAATACATGCCTGGAGTGTCATTTATAATAACCATTGCTCTCTTTGATTATACTGTATAGTCAAATCGAGCTCTCTGACAATAGCTGTAGCTTTTTCCAAAGAAATTCCAGCCTGTCCGTTTTCTGGATTAATCAGCCACTGTCTAAATATCTAGTATTCTGCCTTGTTGTGTAAATAAATCTCTATTTGTTGATCATTACATCAAGAGAACAGCTGGTTTCTCTTCTTGTCCAGGACTGATTGAGGGGTGATTTTTGCTGTCCACTATTATCTTTGTAACTGCTTCTAAAATCATAATTCTAAGGTACTCATTTTTAGTCCTTTCTTAACATCCATCTTTCATAGCCATATATATATATCACTATTATCTTTGTAACTGCTTCTAAAATCATAATTCTAAGGTACTCATTTTTAGTCCTTTCTTAACATCCATCTTTCATAGCCATATATATATATCACTATTATCTTTGTAACTGCTTCTAAAATCATAATTCTAAGGTACTCATTTTTAGTCCTTTCTTAACATCCATCTTTCATAGCTATATATATATATATATATATATATATATATATATATATATATATATATATATATATATATATATATATATATATATATATATATATATAATATTTATATATATATTATATATATAATATTATATATATATATAAATTCATTGTTTTATCTGTTGTCGCAGAATATATAATATTATATATATATAAATTCATTGTTTTATCTGTTGTCGCAGAAATACCTTCCAATTTCGTTTTTACAGGTTCATTTTTTTTATTGAAAATTTTTGAAAAAAAGGCTTTTACAAATATTTACCTCCCCTCCCCCACCTGAACCCAACCCCCCCAACCTCCCCCCCCCCCGACTTCCCAGAACAAATACAGGGTATAAATCTTTAACAAAGATGTTCTAAAATAAACTTAAACTCATCTTTCATTTGAGTTTTAACTCTCCTTTTGTTGGGCTAACTCTAAATATATTATATCATTCCTTGCTTCTTCAGTCATAAACTATCTGGAATTTCTTAGTCTCGTATTTATCTTGAATATAGTCAATCCATCTTCTCCACTCCAGTTTATATTTCTCATTTGAGTGGTCCTTGAGATATGCTGATATTTTAGCCACCGCTGCAAAGTTTGTGACTTTTAATGTCCATTCTTGAATAGTAGGCAAATCTTCCTTCTTCCAGTATTGCGCCACCAACAGTCTTGCTGCCGTTATTAAACACAAAATCAAGTTAGTCTCTACAGGTTCATTTTAAAGTTATGTTGGAAAGAATCAACAGGTATTATCTACCTGATCAGTTTATTTTATTCTTAAGAGTTTTCTGCAAGTTCAGGGTCCTCTTTTTTTCCAGATCAATTAAGTGTTGATCTATTGGCTGTAGCAGGAATTCACCTGCTGTTTATCACCTGAGATTGATGCTCTGGACTAAGAGACAGTAATTGGCCCAAAGTCACCCAGCTGGCTTTTATGCCTAAGGCAGAACTGGAAATCACAGTCTCTTGGTTTCTAGATGGTATCTTAAACACAAGACCAAATTTGTACTCCTACCTGCATCATTAAACACCTTTCTCTAAATAAAGCAAAAGTATAATTTTTGATCTCTTCGTTATGCATCTTCTGTTAGCTACAGGATTTGATCTATTTAAATGGTTTACTTGGTATTTTGCCCGTACCTGTTGCTTCCTTATTTCACAGCTGACGTATGCCCTATTATACTTTACTTTCTAGTGAAGTCAATTCACTAGAAAAAATTCTAGAAAGAATGCAGAGAAGAGCAACAAAAATAATTAGGGATGGAAGGCTAAAACATACAAGGAACTGTTGCAAGAATTGGGTATGTCTATTTTAATGAAAAGAGGGACTGGGGCAGGGGTGGGTTTCTCGCCCCGTTCCAAATGGTTCGGTTGGAACGGGGCTGGCGGTGTCCTCATGCACACGCGCAGTGCACGCATGCATACTAGCGCCTGTGCGATGCTCCAGCTGCTCCTGGAGGATCGCACAGGCGCTGTATGCGTTCTGCGCATGCGTGGAAGCGCAGAACTCATCAAAACCGGGTAAGAAACGCGGGCAGGCGGGTGGATCCTTCGGCGTTCCCGGAAGTTACTTACTTCCGGGTTCGCCGACCAACCGGTTCGCGGGGACTGCCGTGAACCGCCTGAAACCCACCCCTGGACTGGGGTGACATGGTAGCAGCGTTCCAATCTCTGAGGGGCTGCCACAAAGAAGAATGAGTCAATCTATTCTCCAAAGCAATAGCAATATAACACTTAGACTTATATACAACTTCACAGTTCTTTGTAGCCCTCTCTAAGCGGTTTACAGAGTCAGCCTATTGCCCCCAACAACCTGGGTCCTCATTTTACCCATCTTAGAAGGATGGAAGGCAATCGAGTCAAACTTGAGCCTGGTGAGATTCAAACTGCCAAACTGCTGCCAGACACCATGCAACAGAATTAGCTTGCAATACTGCATTCTAACCACTGAACCCCCAAGGCTCTGGAAGGCAGGACAAGAGGCAACGGACAGAAATTAATCAAGGAGAGAACCAACCTAGAACTAAGGAGTAATTTCCTGACAGCGAGAACAATAAACCAGTGAAGGAGCAATCAGAAACAACTATGGACCACCAACCCAGTGGTGGGATCCAAAGGTTTTTCCTACCAGTTCTGTGGGTGTGGCTTGGTAGGCATGGTATAGCTTGGTGGGCGTGTCACGGGAAGGATACTGCAAAATCCCCATTTCCTCCCAATCAGCTGGGACTCGGGAGGCAGAGAATAGATGTGGGT